>NC_060070.1:39019015-39322045 GCF_922984935.1 Meles meles
CTTAACAGTACTTATATTTTGTTTGTTTCATTTTTTTTAAGCTTTATAGGGGGAGAATAATGGAGAAAATGACATTGAAAAGGTCTTTGTAAATATTTTGGTTATATAGCTTTCTGACCCTGGAAAATCATCCCTGAATATGAAATGAAGTGACATGTTTCAGGTAATAGTCATTGGCATTTGATGCAGCTGAAATAATCTTATTTTGTGGTCCACCAGTATAATTTATCCTAATATCTATGCTAGCTATAAAAAGACTCCTCTATTTGCCAAACAGTAACTACAATTTTAGGTAGAACTACACAAAAGGAAAATTTTATGTATTTAGTTCAACTTATAACGCTACTTTTCAGAGAAAGTATAAAAGACTTTCTCCTGAAAGCATTTCTATTCTAGCAATGCTTGTTTGTCTCATTATTTATTAATACATACATATATACATAGAGACCTTTGTACTTACTGACATAATGCACACTTTTATTCATTTACCTTTCCCAATTCCAAAATAATCTGAGGCAAGTTGATATTCATCACCAGATCATAGAAGATTGTTTTCTCTTCATTTCATGCTTCTAAACAAAAAGAAAACAAACTCTCTATACACATATATCTTTTTAATATCCAGTTAGGGAATGAAGAGTAAATTGTAAAAAAGAAGGGTTAGTTTCTAGCTGCCTGTAGAGACAATAATGAGTTTTCTTTATTTTAAAGGAATCATAGTTCATTTCATCAAATGTCATTGACTTCAGGAATATTTTTGCTGATTCTTTATTAATCTGAAGATATCCTAGTAGATATGAAAATGTTTAAATAAAAGAATAAATGAATGTCACAGAAAATTAAACTGTAACTTGAAGACTAAAGGAACTTGAATTCATTTTGACTCATGTCTATATTAAGAAGCACTGAGGTTATTTTTGTTATTTTTTGAATTTTCACCCTTCACACTTATTTAAGAAACACTTCAGGGTAAAGTGTCTCTACATATAAGTTGGGATATAGTGTTGTCTTTGTGACACACATTTTAAATCAGTATACTATGCATTTAAACACAAGAAAATGTGGACTTTTCTTCCCTGAGGTAAACAGATGGTGCCAGAAACACTGAGAATACTTTGGAAATGAATTATTGCTGAAAGTATGAAATTTTATATTGTCAAATAACCATATTTATACAATTTTAAATTTAAATGATTGCAGTTTTACTGCTTTCCATTTTCTTTTTGTATTAATTAAAATTTTTGTCAAAGTCTCTGCGGCAAAAAAAAAAATGCTTTCATAACAGTTTACTTTCACATCAAAGTTGGAAATTTTATAAGTTGGAGAAACCTGAATCAGGAGAATAAAAAGTTTATCTTTTCAAATAAGCTTTCTCCTCAGGCACTGCCCAGATATAGGAGCTTGGAGCAGAATTCAAGTAGTGGTAGAACACAAATAAGGTATCTTTGGATTTATTTTTTAAGGATTTTATTTATTTATTTATTTTTTATTTGTTTATTTGCAGCATAACAGTGTTCATTGTTTTGGCATCACACTCAGTGCTCCATGCAGTATGTACCCTCCCTATTACCCACACCTGGTTCCTCAACCTCCCACCGCCCCCCCCCGCCCCTTCAAAACCCTCTGGTTGTTTTTCAGAGTCCATAGTCTCTCATGGTTCATCTCCCCTTCCAGTTTCCCTCAACTTATTAGAGAGAGAGCACGAGCATGCTAGAGCATAAGCAGGGGGTGCAGCATAGGCAGGGAGAGAAGCAGGCTACCACCAAGCTTGGAGTCCTATGTAGGACTTGATCCAGCACCCTGGGATCATGACCTGAGCCAAAGACAAACACTTAACAAAGGCAGACACTCAAGGGACTGAGCCACCCACGCACCCCAAGATTTCTTTGGATTTACCGCAAAAGGACGTATCTGATCCTGAGTAGAAATATCAGGAAAAGATTTGAGACCCAATGGAGCAGAACAGCAGCTACTAGGAAGTAAAAAGTATAGAATGAAACACCCCCTTTCCTTCTCCAACACAAACTCAGTGTTAAAATATGCAAGGCAAGTAAGATGATAGAGGATGAGGATAAAATTGAGGCACCTTTTGCAAAAGAGCTGATGGAGAAATTAAATAATATTTAATTGATAATCTAAGACTAAAATAAATGTGGGTATACAGATGGGAAATTAATGTTAATTGGCCTGTGGGCCAACAAAATAGAAATATTACAACAAAAAAGAGAATGGGAGGAAAAGGGAGAGGAGAAGCGATAAGCAGAAGTAGCTGTATTTGATTGTCCCTGAGATAAAGGTGGAAATAATGGATATACTTTACAGCTTAGAAAGCAAGTAGAAGCCTAAGTGAGGAACAGGTCTCTAAGCACTACTAAAGACATTAGCATAAATGGAACTATTAGAACAAAAATATTAACCTTCCTAAATACCAGGAGAAAATCAAACAAAACCAAGCACATTTAACAAAGAAAGAGAGAAAAAAACAGACCACGTAGTAGAAGACAGTAAATATTAAATGGGAAAACAAAACAGAACTTGAGGTCAAGGACATGCATCATATAAATAAATGTAATTGGCTTAATTTATCTGAGAGATGAAGAATTTCAGAGGGCTTCAAAAAGCAAAACAGCTGTATGTTTTATAAAATAAATACTTTTATATATTTGATTTCAAAAGCCTAATAATAAAGAGAAAAAACTAAGGTCACCTGATAAAGAAAATGAAACCAGGGCTTGTGATCATGACATTTGACATGGCAAAATTTAGCACAAAGAGCACTAAACAAGATAAAGGATTCTTTATAACGCAAAAAAAAAAAAAAAAAAAAAAAGGCTACATTTCACAATGAAGATATAAAATATATGAATCTATGCACCAAATAATATAGCGGCCATCTTGATAAAACTGAAAACAAAGGGGGTATAAGGAAAAATAAGAACAAACTAAATAAAACATGACTTTAAAATACATCCCTCAAGCTGAGATAAAGAAGAACCTAAAAGTAACTGAGCATGTAGAAGACCTAAACAGTAGAATCAGTAAGGGAGACTACACACACACGTAACACTGGGGAACATATGTGTAAGTAATGAATATACCTTCTTTCAGGTGCTCATGGAATATTTGTAAAAATTAATCCTACTTAATTTCTTATGTGTCAATCTTTGTTATGGCACAAAGAAAACTTCAATAAGATCTGCAATATATAAATCATACAAACAACTTTTTGATGCCAATGCAATAAAACCTAGAAATTAATAACAATCTAAAATTAAAAAGGTACCTTCATCTGGCAATTGCAAATTAATGTATCTTAAATACTTCTTAGGTCAAGGAAAAATAATACGTGGTTAAAAAAATACAAACTAAGCTTAAAAAATTTCTAGAAAATAATTATTTGGTTATATATAAAAATTTATGGGATAGCTAAAGGAATGCTCATAGGAAATTGTATAGATTTAAGTAATTATATTAATGAAGATGAAAGGCCGAAAAATAAACAAATGAAACATACAACTCAAAAAAAGTAAGCCAAAGTTAGGGTTTAAAATCTGAGATCAAGGAGGTCAAAAATGTAGAAACAACAAAACTAACATAGGGGTTAAAAAGCCAGTTCTTTGAAAAGATAAGCAAAATAAAACAAACTACTACTAATTAGTTAAGCTAATCAATAAAAAATAGAATAAATAAAAAAATGAGAAAAGGAGATGATGTTTGAATTGGAACAACTAAAAAAATCACAAAAGTCAGCTTTATACAGCTTTAGGCAAATACTTTTTAAAACCTGAAAGAAGTGAATAATGCCAAGATAGTGGTAGGAAGCGATGGCACATTGGGACTGGGTAAAGAATATAGTGATCAAGCAAGAGTTCTTGGAGTAAATTTTATATACTTTCTACTTTTTAACTAGAGTAATGTTTCACATGAGAAAACATAAAAGTAATATCTATATTACTAACATCTGTAATAATGGACAATTATAACTTGCTCTAAAACATTGACTAAATAAAACTCTCTGAGTCTTGGGAGAAATTCCAAAAAGAGAGGAAATGAAGGCGAGCTATCAAATGAACACCTTGAGCCAGCTAAGCTTGAAGACAGATGTCTATCCCTGGACTTTTAATTACGTGAGCTGTTATTTTCCACTTCTCATGTTGAGCAAGTTTGCACTTGCTTTCTTTAAATGCAACTTTAGATTAACATGAGGGTTTATTTCAATATATAAGGAATTGTATTTACATCTCACTTTTCTGTGTATCATTTTTTAGGAAAAATGATTAGCAAGATAAGTTTATTCTCATAGTGAACCAGATGCCTGAAGATAGAATACTGAACTACTATATATATATATATATATATATATATATATATATATAAAAGTGCTGGAGCATTCTATTTTGTACCCATTCTATTTTGTACCCAGCTTTTCACAAGGGAGAGATTTTCACAAGCACCATGCAATTCCCTGCAATTTCAACCTATACCTGCTCTGAGCTGCTCGAAGGGTTTGAAGGTATTTCATAGTTGACATATAAAAGCAGCTGATGGTGTAAGAGACATCAGCAGACATGTGGTCAATACCAGCAGATTTTTAGAAGATAGATTTCCCCAAGGTATACCTTGTGATTTTCATGTCATATCAAAAACTAACTCTGGATCCAAATTGCTATTTCTATAGAAGTGCCTCTACAACTATCACTAAGAAGTTAGACCAAGGATCTTGCTAAGGAAATAGAGTTTGAAGTTTCAGCAATAAGTGTTGTAAAATATGTGGTTGCCTGAGCAGGGAGAAACCAGCTGCGTACCTCAGAGCAGTTAACAATAACCGCTCTGGAGAGAGGTAATAACAAGGACACCTAGGGTGGAAACTCTCAGACACTTGCTGCCTATACCTAATCTTCAAGATAGAGTTAAATAGTGGGTAGTAAACAAAATTTCCTTTTTTCCCCCTTCTGATATCTTAAATCAATTAATTACTTAGGCAATGGAGCTGTTTTTGCTCCATTTCCCTCTCAAAGAACGCTTTGCCTACAATACTCCAGGCAATTCCAGCCCGGAATTTCTCCAGAGAATATAGTCCATGCTGAGAAATGCTGCACTGTCGGCATGTTCAGTAATATAGAAAAATAGATACCAGAGTCATACAGAATCATTGGATCAATATATAATATAAATTTAAATTGCAGAAGATCCCAAACTTTAATATAAAGCTCCACTATGAAGTTGCCTTTCATAAATAAAAATAGAATAATGCAAGTAATACTCAAAGGTACCTTTGATAGCCTGCCCCACCCCCATTACAATGTAGTGAGGGCATTGGGACATTATCTAATGAACTGTGTATCCAAGACAGAAAGGAAGAATGAAGGATAAAGGAATGGAAAGCAGGAAGACAGGAAAGACAGGAAGAAAAAAAGAACAATAGACAGGCACAAAGGAAGAAAAAGAAAAATAGAAAACAAGAATTTTAAAGTTCTTGAATGATCTTTATTCTTTCTTAAAGATAGATAAATAGATAGGTTGATTGATTATTTATGACAGAGAGAGACATAGCGATAGATGGGTTGATTGATTAATTTATGACAGAGAGAGACATAGCGAAAGAGGGAACACAAGCAGGGTGAGTGGGAAAGGGAGAAGCAGGCTTCCTGAAGAGCAGGGAGCCCAATGAGGGGCAGGATCTCAGGACACTGGGATCATGACCTGAGCCAAAGGCAGACCCTTAACAACTGAGCCACCCAGGCGCCCCATCTTTATTCTTTCTATAGCTTAGAAATAAACTAAGGGAAGTGGTTGAACAATCCCACTTTAGGAAAAAAAAATTAGAACAATATTATTTCAAATTTAAAGTTAAAATCACTTAGAAAACAATAACTCATATACTAGAAAATATTATTTTGTGACAATAAAACTTTCCTGGATTATTTAGTTCCTATAAAATATAGTAATGTGCATAATATCATCTGCTGAAAGTTTTAGAGTACAATAATCACTTAACTTTTATAAGTTAGAGCTGTAGCAGAAATTCTGTATCAAATGAATTTTATCATTCAGATGTGGTTGAAGTGCATTTGGATTCCTGGAAGTCATAGTTTCAGGAAGTTTTTGAATAGCCAAGTAACTTTCAATCATAGGCATTCTAAGCTTTTTTAAAAAAAATTGTGATTCTTGTGTACCCTAAAGTGAGTTTTGATGCCAGCAAGACTTCCTCTTTCTGAAAAAACAAGATTATTTCTTGAAGACAAAATAGTGTATATGTGAACATAAAGCTACAAAAATCATCCAATTTTATTCCTTATGTTACTGCAGACAGTTTTTTGAGGATAAGACAAATTAGAGACACACAGCTCCTTTAGAATTGACTGGTTGAAAGATGATAGTTGTATTTGTGATTTAATCTCTAAAGAATATGGTGGGTTGCATTTTTTTCAAAGACCTAAAGGATTATTTACTATTCAGATAACACCCTCAGTAATGCATTTTTACAAAGTTTCCTGGTAAATTGATAAATTGTTCATGTCAGATTTACAACGTTGTTAATGTCAGATATTTGAGTATTTGATGTTATAGAATGCTCCACCGTCTTTTCACTGTCTAAGGGAATTCTATTCTAAACTATTACACTCTAAATAAGTGACGTTTTCTGGCATGGTAAAGAGCAACAGAATATTAACCTGATTAAACATTTATAAGCACATGACTGTTTTCTCACTCTATAAAGTCATCTTCCCTGAGCAACCAAGCTGTAACAACTACTTTGTGCAGAAAAATTCTATGATGTTCCTAATAGAGTATATTTCTACACTTGAAAATGTCATTATTACCCATCCATCAACCGTACTGAAGTTATGAAACTTCATTTCACTAGAGGCCTTGACATTAAGTTGCTCACTGTTTGTTCTGCTTGTCAGCACTTTATGTCACTAATGGACAGGCAGTCGAATCCAAAATCTCAATTTTTTTCTTAATGGAGATTTTTTTTTTTTCCCATTCAATCATCTGCTCATGTGGTTCATAATAAGCCTGAGGGTACACAGTCAAATCTAGGTAATAAGGTCTGTTGAGCTTGACTGAAGGATGGTATTGGCTGATGGGGCTAATTTTTGTGCCCCTGATAATGCAATATTCTGTTATATGTATATGCATGCAGTTAATAAAAAAGGCAAATATGGTTTTGTGCTAAAGCATTTGAATTTAACTATAATAAATAGTTATATAATCAAAATTATTCCTTCATTCTGTGTAGAGAATTTGGATACCATTGAGGGAGAGTCATTTTATTACTGCAAGTGAATGAATATTTAGAATAAGGAAAAAATATCTCCAGAACTCCTGCTGCAATAAAGACAAGTAATATTTAGTAAAGTTGTTCCTAAATAACTGTTTTAACATTTGAACTATTTTACAGAAAATATTTATATTATAACTTAAGAAATCAAGAGTGAGTATAGTTAATGCACATATACTCATGAGGTGTTCCTTCTGAGTATCTGAATATTATTTTCATTTTATCCAACTAAAATTCCATGTCCATTCAGATTTCCTTTTAAGACAGATTCTCAAATATTTTCTTTTGTATTCTCAGTGAAGGGATAAAGTATGTGACTCATACACCAAAAGCACAGGAGGAAATGGTATTAAAATGATGTATTAATTAACAGTGGTTAATATTTAATGGTTTGTATTTTTAAAAACTATTTAAAGGAAAAAAATTTCTTCAGCATGACAACGGTCAGAGAAAAGGGTTATGCATTGCATGCCTTATACTAATATAAATAATTTAATTTCAGATTATGTTTTAATGCTTTTATTATATATGGGTCTATGAGAAAAGTGACCTGCTTCAAACAGAATTTTCACTGGCATCACAATCTTGTCCTCTCCAATACCTCCTGCTCCTGATTGGATACAAGAATTGGCGTCATCACTTATACAACTTTTTAAGAAGCACAGACCTAGATTATCCCTTCCTTCCTACCTTCCTTCTTTTCCTTTTTTTTATTAACATAGAATGTATTATTTGTTTAAGGTATATATGTCTGTGAATCATCTGTCTTACACAATTCACGGCACTTACCATAGCACACACCCCCACAATGTCCATTACCCAGCCACCCTATTCCTCTCACCCCCTTTCCCTCCAGCAACCCTCAGTTTGTTTCCTGCGATTAAGAGTGTCTTACAGTTTGTCTCCCTCCCCAGTCCCATCTTGTTTCCTTTTCCCCTCTCTTCCCCCATGATCCCTGACCCTGCCTCTCAAATTCCTTATATCAGTGACATTATATGATAATTGTCTTTCTCTTATTGACTTATTTCACCTAGCATAATACCCTCTAGTTCCATCCACATTGTTACAAATAACAAGATTTTGTGGGGTTTTTTGATGGCTGCATAGTATTCCATTGATGTATATACCACATCTTTATCCATCCGTTGATGGACATCTAGGCTCTTTACATAGTTTGGCTACTGTGGACATTGCTGCTATAAACATCATGATACATGTGTCCCTTTGGATCACTACATTTTTATCTTTAGGATAAATACTCAGTAGTGCAATTGCTGGATCATAGGGTACCTCTATTTCCAACTTTTTGAGGAACCTCCATACTGTTTTCCAGAGTGGCTGTACAAGCTTGCATTCCCACCAACAGTGTAGGAGGGTTCCCCTTTCTGTGCATCCTCACCAACACCTCTCATTTCCTGACTGGTTAATTTTAGCCATTCTGACTGGTGTGAGGTAGTATCTCAGTGTTGTTTTGATTTGTATTTCCCTGATGCCAAGTGATGTGGAGCACTTTTTCATGTGTCTGTTGGCCATATGGATGTCTTCTTTGAAGAAATGTCTATTCATGTCTTCTGCCCATTTCTTGATTGGATTATTTGTTCTTTGGGTGTTGAGTTTGACATGTTCATTATAGATTGTGGATACTAGCCCTTTGTCTAATATGTCATTTGCAAATATCTTTTCCCATTCTGTCAGTTATCTTTTGGTTTTGTTGACTGTTTCCTTTGCTGTGCAAAAGCTTTTGATCTTGATGAGGTCCCAATAATTCATTTTTGCCCATGCTTCCCTTGTCTTTGGCAATGTTTCTAGGAAGAAGTTGCTGTGGTTGAGGTCAAAGAGCTTGCTGCCTATGATCTCCTCAAGGATTTTGATGGATTTCTCTCTCACATTGAGATCTTTCATCCACTTTGAGTCTATTTTTGTGTGTGATATATGGAAATGGTCCAGTGTCATTCTTCTGCATGTGGCTGTCCAATTTTCCCAAAACCATTTGTTGAAAAGACCGTATTTATTCCATTGGACATTCTTTCCTGCTTTGTTGAAGATTGGCTGACCTATCTCTTTCTTTTTAAGGCATCTTTTCTTTTTGAATGTGCTTTTTTTTGAGGAAGAAGAAGGAAATAACAGTGATGGTGAGGGTGGTGGAGATATTGGTTGCAAATGGTGATGACAATGTTATTGAACACCTTACACATAAGTGCTCTAAATATCTTAATTTTTGGGTGTTTTGGTGGCTCAGTGGGTTAAGCCTCTGCCTTCACCTTAGGTCATGATCTCAGGGTCCTGGGATAGAGCCCCACATTGGCTTCTCTGCTCAGTTGGGAGCCTGCTTCCCCCTCTCTCTGCCTGCCTCTCTGCCTGCTTGTGATCTCTCTCTCTCTCAATCTGTGTCAAATAAATAAATAAAATCCTTGGGGAAAAAAGATAAATAAATATCTTAATTCTCTTCATCCTCACCAAAAATTTATAAAAGAGGTATTACTATTCACTTTTTTTAATAGATGAGGACATTAAGGTATATAGAAGTTAAGTAATTTATCCTCCTAAAAATTCTTAACATCAAGAAGCAAATCTTTCCTAAACATACTTTAACCATATCTTACACATCTTGTTGTCTTCAGTTGCCCAATTTATCAATATGAACCTTTATCTTCTCTTTTCAAGGTCCTTTATAATTTGGCTTCATTTTATTTTATTTTATTCTATTTTATTTTTTTACTTCATAGATACAAATTTTATTTTTAACTCGTTCCCACTATTCTGGTTCATTTTTCTTTTATATACATAATTTTTTCCCCTATCTACCATCACAGTGAGATGGCCGGTATATCATATTCCATAATAACCTCCTAACCTGAACTTTTTGATACATACACCCATGTTTTTCTTTTACATTTCCATTTTTTAAATTTTTTTTTAAATTTTAGTTTAATTTAGTCTAGTTTATTCTTTTTTTATTTTTATTTTCTAATATTCATATAGAGTTAAACTTCAAGGTAATTCCCTTTCCCCAATCAATGCTACCACTATAGGTAATCCAATTTTTTTTAAATTTTTTTTAAAATTTTTTCAGCATAACAGTATTCATTGTTTTTGCACAACACCCAGTGCTCCATGCAAAACGTGCCCTCCCTATTATCCACCACCTGTTCCCCCAACCTCCCACCCCTGACCCTTCAAAACCCTCAGGTTGTTTTTCAGAGTCCATAGTCTCTTATGGTTCACCTCCCCTTCCAATTTTTTTTTTTTATAAAAATATATTGTATTTTTATCCCCAGGGGTACAGGTCTGTGAATCGCCAGGTTTACACACTTCACAGCACTCACGATAGCACATACCCTCCCCAATGGCCATAACCCCCTTCCCCTCTCCCAACCCTACCTCCCCCAAGCAACCCCCAGTTTGTTTTGTGAGATTAAGAGTCATTTATGGTTTGTCTCCCTCCCAATCCCATCTTGTTTCATTTATTCTTCTCCTATGGCACTAACCCCCCATGTTGCTTCTCCATGTCCTCATATCAGGGAGATCATATGATAGTTGTCTTTCTCCGATTGACTTATTTCACTAAGCATGATGCTTATTTATTTTAGATAGCACAGTGGGGAGGGGCAGAGGGAGAGGAAGATAGATCATCTCAAGCAGACTCCTTGCTGAGCTCTGAGCATGGAGCCTAAGGCGGGGTTTGATCTCACAACTTGAGGTCATGACCTGAGCTAAAAACAGAGTGAGACATTTAATGAACTGAGTCACAGAGGAACCATTTTGGTTCCATTTTATATATATTCAAATTTTTCCTACACAACTTTCCAGCATGCACGCTCTGCAGATAAGTCCCTTCCTTTGTTTATTTATTAATTATGAAACACAGAGTGTGAGATATACAGTTCTTTATCTTCATAGAATTCACAGACACACATATACACAAAACAAACGAAAAATGAAAGGTGGTTTTGTTAGGAGAAAGCATGTGTGGAAAGATGATATTTCACTGGGGATACTACCAATTTTCTCAGTGTGACAAAGTCATTGTGTGACACAGTGTATGTCATGCAAGGTAGACCTTGGTCCCTCTGCCAAATACACCACACATGCACACGGTCATTTAACCCCAAGGCTTATACAGGATGGCTTGGTTGGGAGAATTTCCAAAGACATCTGGTCTTTATAAGAAGGAGCCACCATCTATAAAAGTTCATATTCTAAAATTGCATCAGAAAGACTAGGACAGGCTTTCAGTCTCTCTTATGGTAAGTTTCATTAGTGGGTGGGTATGAACTCTTGTCTTTTTTCACCATCTTTAGAAATGTTCAAACGTATTGAACCTCAAAGGGAACAGCTCTTGACCATATTCTTAGGAAGTCACCCTAGAAAAATGTGCATACAAATGCATGTAGCCTAAAAGCTTTATCTGCTACCCATAGATCTGTGCTTTCCCTGGAAGCAAGGAGCATCTTGATACACTCAGTCCTCTAGAATATCCCTGTGAAATTGTTTTACATCTCAGAACTAAAAGGGGACAATAAAGATATTTTCAATATAGATAAGTTTCTCTTCTTTCAAAATGCTATCTTTATTGCTATAAAGAGGAAATGTTCAGGGGCACCTGGGTGGCTTATTCAGTTAAGTGACTGGCTCTTTATTTTGTCTCAGGTCATGATCTCAGTGTCCTGGGGTGGAGCCCTCCTCTTCCCCCCAGAGCTCCCTGATTAGCACAGAATTCGCTTGAGGATTCCTTCTCTTTCTCCCTCTCCCTCTGCCCTTCCCATGCATGCACACACATACACACTCTCTTTCTCTCTCAAATACATAAATCTTAAAGAAAAAGAGGTAAAAGTTCAAATTTTTGTGGCCAGAAAGTATTAAAAGAATAGATAATTGATAGAGATGGAGTATTATTAAAGGATTGGATTAGAACAGGATGTGGTATTTCATTTGAGGTCACTCACCTCTATTTACTGGAATCAAGATACCCAGTTCACAGAGAATACCATGCAGGGATGGACTAAGAAGAGGCAGCATTATTTGTAAATATCACATTATCATCCTCAGAGTGATGCTTTTATAGAAATTTAAATGTGAAATTAAAACATTTAATGCCAAAATAAGGGAGAAAGAAAAGTGAAGGGTTGTGTTACACAATCTGGTGATTGTGTGAGCACAAAAGAAAGTGGGAAAAGGCCTTTAGAGAGTTTCTTAAGAGTAGGGTTGACTCTTTAACATAACTCTCAGAATTTCCCCATTTCTTAGAATGTTTCTTTAGTGTTATCAAATCTGGCGGTATCAGAGTCTGGGCTGAACTTGTGGATCCTGGCTGATGGAGGTATTTTAGCATAAGGCAAGGTTCCTGTATCTTTAAATTTTATAACACTTTAGTGTGTAAGCTAGAGCACCTCCCTTTGGTGATCTTGAAGGTTTTCCGGAAAAGGTTATATGTTTTTTAATTTAGTACAAATTTCTAACATTTCTATGGCTCCCATGGGAAGGCAGAAATTTTTAAATTTTTAAATTTTTAAATGGCATTAACATTTGAGTCAAGGTTATTTTCAATAAAATAAATACAAATACATATTTGTAAATATTTTCTCTTTTATTATAATTCTTAATTTCTTAATAGTGAATTTATTACTACCCAATTATGAGTTAATCAGACGTTTCTATCATACTTTACTAAAAATAACTACCTTAATGATTTTACTCTTACAATTACTAAATCCAAGAATTTGATTACATTTTGGCTTGGGGTACCTCCTAATATTTATAATGCATCTCTAGGTCAGGGACCAGGGAGGCTAACTTCTCCCGTTCTAGCATCTGCTACATTGCCAATGTCTATAAATATAAACCAGCAAAGTGACAGCATCGGGCAATGAGTTAAAAAACAAATTAAGTAAAAAGTAGAAAGAATGCTCTTCTGTATATGATGTAACTTTGAATCACATTTATATTTCCATTTATACAAATAGCAATCTCATTTTCTTGGCTATGAGATGCCAAGAATGTCAAATATCACAATTGTAAATGGCACAGAGGTTCATGAGAGAATATCTATGCAGAATTACACAGTATCCTAGAATTACCATGCTTTTCTTAAAAGTTTTTTTTTTTTTTTAATCCTAAAAAGACACTGGATCTAGGCTGAGCTTATAAATTAGACTGGCATAAGGGGAAAATGGACTCTGAGTGCCACTACAAGAATCTCCACCTGAAGGTTTATCAGGAAACCTTCGAAGGATGGAAAACACAATGGAACAGAAAATAAATGCTTTTCATTATGATAGTATACTGCTTCCCGAAAGGTGAAAGGCATTACTGCTGATAAACCCAAACACCATCTGATGAAAATCAAAAGAAGTACATCAAAACGTTTGTGAGTAGAAGAAAGTAAGTGGTTCTGCCAAATTATTGATGGGAGAAAGATGGCAGGCAATAGAGTAGGAAAGTCAGAGTATACCACCCTTCTTTCTCTCTCAATTCCTGCCTTTAGTGGCCACTGCTAAAGGCCTGGGTAAAGAAGCTAAGCCACAAACTCGGCTTTCTCAGTAAACCAACCAGGAAACAAGCCTGATGGTGTTGAATAACAATGAAATGCATTGCTCACAGGCATGAAACAGAATTGGTGGATCCAGGAATGTAGGTGATATTTTTATAGTTGTAAGGGAACAACTGTCCCATAACTTTCTTCTCATTTTACTTCCTGAGACTTCGAAGTTTTTTCTTGTTTAACATAGAATTTTTGGTGGAAAAGAAAAAAAAAAAAAGAGAGAGAGAGAGATGACTTCTGCCAAGTGAAGATTGCCCAAATTGGATATAGTTGCATAGTAGAAAACCTTCAGAAGACCAGGGTTGGATCCCAGATGTGCTTTCACTTACTGAGGAAACTGGAACAAATAATGAGATCTCTCTGAAACTCAATTTTCCTATTTAGAAAATAGAGTAGTATAAATACCTATCCTTTAATATTGTGAGAAGTATGAAATGGGTTAAGTACAATTCCTGGCAGGTGCCTTTAACCTCCCTATAGTTCAAGTCAACTGTACATTGAGTGCCCAACTTCTCTAAATTGTAAGAGGCCATTTGAACATCCTTCCACCTACTTTGGGCTTCTTAGTAATCATTTTCATGATATGAATTTATACTTTACTGATTTTTTTATTCATCCCAAATGCAAAGAGATTCATTTGACTACTTTTACATGGACTTTTTCCTCCTTGACCAATCAGCTATAATTCTGTGCTGTGTGCAGAATTGAAAGTTGATATTGCTTTTGATATTGGAGAAACTATTTGTAGAATCTTTTTAAAATATGTATTTAAGAAAAAGTTTTTTAGAATTGGAATCCCAAGTCCTAGTTCATATCTTGACCCCATAGCAAGCAAGATAGATATATTTTTTCTACCATTAGCTTTGGGTGAAAGCACTTATTTCAGCAGAAAGTATTTTGGTCAATTTTTAAACTCTAGTGATTGGTCAACTTTGGTATTAAGGTAATAAGTTTGGAGTATTAAATGAATGAGCACAATTCATTGAAACTTTTCAGTTTTGCTTTTACTTTTCACAGAATCATGCTATTTCTTGTTAATAGTTTATGTTCTTTTTAGTTATTACAAAAGCATCTGATGATGGCTCCATATTACTACTAAGTATCGGAGTTAAATCGAGCATTTTATGATTAGTAGGTTCATCCTTGCTTTCCCTATCCTGATGAAAACCATTGGCTTGTCACCTTCCTATTTTTCCAGATACATCTTCAGTCCTCCCCAAAATGAAAGCCAATAGCTATTGAAGACATTGTAATTAACTTTTACTCATAGAGGGGTATAAACAAAGAGGATGCCATATCTTTCTGTTGTATTTGATGTATTTTTTCAAGCATAAATACAATTTAATATATGAATTTAATGTACTATTTAATTATAAAAGTATGTGCAACCATTAGGGTGAACTTTTTGTTCTAATAGAAAATAAAATATTTTAAATGAATTCATTTAAAATCTTTAAATAGCTTCAGTTAAAATTTTGGTATAAAATTTTACTGAAGTTTAATGCTCTTTTATTAGAGAAAATATATTTTATACATTACTCAATTAAACCAATGAAGTATTTCCATTGTTCATCTATTTAAATTGAAAAACTATCAAGTATGAATAATTATTCCATTTTTCTCCTCTATCAGCCTTTTAGGTATCATTTTTATTATTCTTTTAATGGTTGCCCTAGAGATTACAATATGCAGCCTTGACTTATTAGTCTACCTTAAATTAGTTCTTTAACTACCTCCACAAAATGTAATCCCCTTAGAAGATTAAGTACATTTTACCTTTCCCATCTTTGTGCTTTTGTTATATATTTTATTTCACATATAAACTCTTCAGAACATGATGATTAGTGTTTTAAGCATCAATATTCATTTTTTTTTCACCTGTATCATTACCTTTCTTAGTGCTCTCACTTCTTTCCAGTGACTCCTAGCTTCCATTTAGTATAATTTTCCTTCAATGTATAGAACAAGCTTTGGTATTCTTTGTATTGCAGATCTGTTGGCAAAGAATTATAGCAGATGGTATGTTTCTAAATATATCCTCATTTTTACATCGGTTCTGAAGAATAT
Organism: Meles meles; assembly: GCF_922984935.1. Taxonomy (NCBI): domain Eukaryota; kingdom Metazoa; phylum Chordata; class Mammalia; order Carnivora; family Mustelidae; genus Meles; species Meles meles. The sequence continues at coordinate 39,034,912 of NC_060070.1, forward strand.
TTGCCAGGTATAGGATTCTAGATGAGATTAACGGCTTTGTTTCTTGAAAAACTGTAAGGATGCTGTTTCTTGTCTTTTGGTTTTTATAGTTTTCATTGGAAGGTCAGTGATCAATTTACTCTTGTTCATTTGAAGATAATGTTTTTTGTTTCTTTGTTTTTTGGCTTTTTGTTTTTTAATTTTCTGGCTTATCTTCATTGCCTTTTTCCCCCAGGAAGTTTAATATTATGTGGAACTGTGGAACGGTATACTTAACCTTTATGTCTCCTGCTAAGAGATCATAGTTTAAGTCAGTGAATTGACATATCTCATTGATGTAGAAAGATTGACTGATCTTATCTTGTCAGACATTGCATTTTCCCATTCTCTTGTCCTCTTTTCCATGGGACTAGAGTCTCATTATTTTAGTTATTAACTGTGCTCCACATATTTCTTTTATTTTCATTCTCTTCTCTCTGTACATTAGCTTTGATATTTTCTTTAAAATTTGTTTCCTGCCCACTAATCCTCTCTTTTACTATGTTTAGTTTGTTGTCAAGTTCATCCAGTGTTATTAATCCCAGATATTTTATTTTTCAGTTCTAGGACTTTGATTTCTTTTTCTATAGAGCTAAATTTACCATTAAAATTTTCTATCTTTACATCTCATTATTTTTTCCCTCCATTTCCCCAAATACATTAATCACGGTTACAGTCCCTGTCAACTGCAATATCTATTTCCAATGCCTGTCTTGTTTCATTTTAATTTGTGGTCATGTGTTACTTGATATTTAGTATGTCTTTCATATTCAATATTCAGTCTTAAACATTGTTGATAAAAACTGAAGAGGTTTCTGATGATGGTTAATTTTTCTTTTGTCTGTCAAGACAAAATACTGGTAGAATCTCTTGATCCTCTTAAAGGTTAGCTTTAGGCTTTACTAGAGTTGGTTTACTTCAGTTTTGCCCTTACTCCTAAGGCATGTGCCTTACTCTGGATTCTGGTTCTTACTTCTGGGGTGTAGTCTTTATCCCTAATGCTTAAGCTTCTGAAATTTAAACTGAAACTTGAGGTATTTATCAAGGTCATTCCACCTTGTTGGAAGTAAATTCCAGAATTTCTGCTCAATATACGAAAGGAGCTAAAATCACTGCTTAGCTCACTAATGTTATGAATGTTTTCTGTTGGGTTTCGCAGTGATGACCCATGAGAGCAATTTAAGATCTCACCAATGATTTTAGGAACACTATATGTAGATTTGTGAACTACTTCTCTGCTGTTCTTTCTTTCTGACATATTCCTTCTCATGTCCCTGCCCCTTTGCCATTACTGAACACAGTCTCTTTTCTACTGAGAGTTCTGATTTTATGTAAGCTTTTTATCCCCCTTGATTTATCATTTGGAAAATGCCCTCATGAAAAAGCTGTGCTCTAAGCCTATGATTCTTTTCTATATAAAAGTGCAGCTTATCTAGTCCTTCCTGTTTAGAAAATTATCCAGTGCCATATATATATGCCATATATATGCCATATACATACATATTTATATGTATATCTCCCCCTTGGCAGTGTTTGTCTGAAGTATTAGTCTGATACAAGCTACACTGTAATAAATGGGACAACAAATTATTCAAGTATGAATAATTTATGTACTCATAAATAATTATTTTCAATACATCTTATACATTTTCTTACTACACTTTTCCAATAGTGTGTTCATAAATATTTTGCTCTTGTAGAAATGAATTAAATGCATTTTTGCTTCTGTCTTACAAACTCTAGAATTTATAGCAATTTAGGCTTAATTTCATGTTTTAAAGGTGCTAGGAGTGTGTTTAGATTTGTTTACTTAAGGCTTACAGACCAATATAAATAAAGTTGAGGAGATTATGAGCAAAATGTTTTCAGTATCACATAATTATTTACCCTCTTGAATTAGAACAAAATGAAGTATAGCTTTGCCTTAGAATTCTAAAACAAAAACAACAACAACAACAACACAATCCAATAGTGCCTGCCCCAAGACAACTCTTCACCTAGGCCATGAAACACACTGGCTGAGGAGTGAATTCACCTTTGTGATAGATTGTTCTGTCCTTATTATTTTAAATTAGATTGTACATGGTGTGTACCTTTCTAAATTACTTATAAAATATTTGTTTATTGAAGATATTGAAAGTACACAGAAAATACCCTCACCCAGGATTATAGACAGTGTGCTCCTTTATCCCACAATGGACTTTATGTGTTATTGGAATTTATTAGCATAGAAAGCATCATTGGTCACTGAAATGGTGATTTTTAATTTAAAAACTTTAGCTCCTAAACCAAATGATTTTTGCTCAAATATTTGTTCTGAATTTCTCCCTTAGTCTATCTCATAGTTTTTATATACATAACAAGCAATATAGTGAAATGGGAAAATGTTTTTTTTTTAAGATTTTATTTATTTATTTGACAGAGAGAGAGAGAGAGCGAGCGAGCGCACAAGCAGGTGGAGTGGCAGGCAGAGGGAGAGGGAGAAGCAGGTTCCCTGCAGAGCAGGGAGCCAGATGCGAGACTTGATCCCAGGACCCTGGGATTGTGACCTGAGCCAAACGCAGTAGCTTAACTGACTGAGCCACTCAGGCACCCAGGAAAATGGTTTAAATTATAATCAGGGGCAGCTTGTGACTCAGTTGGTTGAACATCTGCCTTAGGCTTAGGTCATGATCTCTGGGATCAAGCCCCTCATCAGGGTCCCTACTCAGTGGGTAGTCTGCTTTCCCCTCTTCCTCTGCCCCTTCCCCCACTCATGCTCTCTCTCTCTCTCTTTCAAATAAATAAGATCTTTAAATTATAATCAAATCATATGTGTAGTATATATAGGTACATGTAAAATATATATGTATCTATCTATATTTTCACACATAAACAGACACAGACATGGATTTTTATGTTTCTATCAATATATAACTTCAATATAATCTTATTCATTTGTTTGGAAGTTCAAGATGGGTTTCTACTTCCTGCTACATTTCTATTTTTATATTAATTAATACTTGCATACCTTCCCATATTGCAAGAAATTTTGATAAATTTCTTATCTTTTACATGGAGCCAGTACTCCACAGAAAATATCAAATACTCAGTATGGTACTTAAAGTAGTTAATCCTGTGGTCCTGGTTACTGACCGCTTACCATTTTACTGCGATGAGATATCTCAACTGTAGATAATGTAGATAATGACCCAATCAGCCCCTGTAGCTCGTTTCTTTGGACAGATCCACTGTGGAGTGTGTTTTCAAGACTGGAATGGGTTTCTTAACTTTTTGTTTTATTTTGACATCCATGACCATTTTAGGACACAGAATGGAACTAAGCGAAACCATACAGAGATGAATGTATTAATAACTTTAATAATAAAGAATCCAACTATCATGCATCTATTACCCACACTTTTTATCTAAATGACAAGCTATATATTATCCATATATTACAGTTGGTTTATTTCTCATTTCTTAATTGAATTACTTTTGAAAATTATCCTATAGTCTTCATGCGGGCAATAGTCCCTAAAATCATATACAACTCTCATAGTCCTGTTTACGCAACCAAACTTTGGATTGAATTTGAAGGTCATAATCCAGAAGTTTTTTTATCAATAAATTAAACTTCATTTAATGAAATACAGTACTTCTGCCAAATTGTCTTTTTGTTTGGATAATTGTGTTTATTTCTAAAACTGAGCTGTCCATGATTGCATTCATTAGTTGTTGAATTCCAGAGTGGTGGTTGAAGTATAGGCATGAATACATTTCAAGGAGAAGGGCTCAGTTGAATACTGAAAAGGTAGATTTGATCTGTTCACCTCAAAAAAAAAAAAATGTTATGACATAACATCTCATAATTTCAAACATCTTGCTGTTTTTTTAATGATTCCACTAAACAACATAATTACTTTATGATGGCATTAACAGAATTATTATTATTATATTACCTATATTGTAGTTATTTGAAAATCTAAAGCAGCATTCTAATGTGTAAGCATGTAACTAGAATTAAGTATCAATTTAGGGATTTTACTTCTTAATGCAATGCTAATACCAATGGAATGTCTGGAGATGTGAATTACCCTTTGATAACAGAAAATATCAAAGAACTTAGGTCTTTAATTGACACTGCTTATGAAGGAATAATTCCTTCACTACCAAATTATTTAAATAATTTAAAACAGGTGATTGAAAATTTTTCATTATTTCTGGATGACCTCTATTAGTTGTAGTAGCCTTAACAAAAGTTTTATAGACTTAACAGTCCCATACTTGTCCACTTATTCTTATAAAACATTGGTTATTAGTAGTAACATATCAATTGCTATTTTATTTCCAATACTTTTAAAAGTTCTTAAAAATTATTTTCTTATTAAATTTTTCCTTAAAATATTGTTTTATATATATGTTTATATATATAACTTTATATAGTTATAAATACTGAGAACATTGAATTTCAGCAATTACTATTTACATAATTTTTTTTTCACAGAAACTTGTAAATATTAACTTAACTTAAAAATTAATTCCCACAATTCTACTTAAATAAGTGAAATAGTAAGTAACAATATATAAGGATGTGAGGTCATCATAACAAATGTGGGATTTTTTGCATGCTATATCTTTTATGAAGAAACAAACTTATTCAAAGCATTTTCTACATGTCTTCAGATATCTTTAAATAAATAAATACAAATAACTTATTTTTCCATACATTTTCCTACTTTGTTTTTGATTCTAGGAATGCAATTGTTCAGTCTTTTTTTTTCTTTTTTTGAAGATTTTATTCATTTATTTGTCAGAGAAAAAGAGAGAGCACACAAGCAGGAAGAATGGCAAGCAAAGGGAGAAGCAGGCTCCTCACCAAGCAGGGAGTTTGATGTGGGGCTTGATTCCAGGACTTTGGGATCATGACATGAATCAAAGGCAGATGCTTAACTAACTGAGCCATCCAGGCACCCCTAGAGAGCCTTGATTGTTAGCATTTTAGCTAAACCATAGAACCAAAACGAAAAGTAGTTTTTAGTAAGGGTGATATGAGGTGATTTTAGTCATTACTCTCTTGTCTACACGTGAACCTTATCTAGGTATGACTTTTTAAACCAGTACATGGATGGTTGTCTGCAAATTTCCTTACAAACAAACAAACAAACATAAACTTCGTATTTTCAATCCAGCTGGTAAGGATCCTTAAAGTCATCACTCTATCCTAACAAAAAGAAAAAAGGAAAAAAAAAAGCTGAACAAACTGAAAAATCAACTTTTGTGAGATCCATCAGAGAAGTGAGATGATAGGGCAAAAACTACCATCCCTTGAATTGAAGAGATTTACAGGAGAATACAGAAAATTACAACTTAGTGCATAGCAGAAACCCACATGCAGAAACCTCTGCAGGAACCAATAACTAGTTTCTTTTATCCAGTTCATTAGAACTGGTTATGAAGAAAAAAATTACAAAGACTGAATACTAAAAGACAAAAAAAAAAAAAATAGTTTGAAGAGTCAAAGCAAAGCAAACCTCAGATATGGCAGAGATGTTGGATCTACCAGACCAGGAATTTAAAATAATTATGGTTAATATGTTAAGGGCTTAAATGGATAAAGTAAACAGCATGCAAGAACAGATGGGTAATGTAAGCAGAGAGATGGACATTCTAAGAAAGAAGGAAGAAGAAATGCTAAAAATCAAAAACACTGTAACAGAAATGAGAAGTACCTTTGATAGTCTCCTTACCTGATGAGACATGGCTGAAGAAAGAGTCTCTAGTTTGAGGATACCTCAATAAAAATTTCCAAAATGGCAAAGTAAAGAGAAAAAAGACTGAGGAAAACCCAGAACATGATATCCAAAAATTGTGGAATAACTGCAAAAGGTATAACACTAATGTAATGTACATAGCAGGAGAGAACGAGAGAAAGGAGCAAAAGCAGTATTTAATGCAAGAATGGCTGAAAATTTCCCCAAATGAAAGACACCAACCTAATGACCCAGGAAACTCACAGAACACCACGCAGGATAAATGTCAAGAATAAATACACCTAGGGGCTTCTGGGTGGCTCAGTAATTTGAGTCTGCCTTCCGCTTGGGTCATGATCCCAGGGTCCTGGGATTGAGCCCCACATTGGGCTCCCTGCTCAGAGGGAGGTCTGCTTCTCCCTCTCCTCCCCACTTGTGCTCTCTCCCTCTCACTCTCTCTGTCTCTCTCTCTCTCAAATAAATAAATATAATCTTAAAAAAAAAGGTGACAAACTTTAACAAAATTATCTTAAAAAAAGAATAACTACACCTAGTCATATCATATTCAAACTTCAGAAAATCAAATATAAAGAAAAAAATTGGAAATAGTTCCTCAGAATTCATCTAAATAAGAAGAGAGTGTAGTGAAATATTTAACGTGGCAACAACAACAAAACAACTATTAACCTAGAATTATGTATGCTATGAGAGTATCCTTCAAAACTGAAGGAGAAATAGACTTTCTAAAACAAGCATTGAATTTCTTGCTATTAGACCTGACTTTCATGAAATGCACAAGCAGTTCTTCAGAGAGAAGGAAAATAATGTAGGTCAGAAACAGATTTACATAAAGAAAAAAGCAACATCAAAAAGGAGTAAGTGAAGATAAAATGAGAATTTTTACTTTTCTTATTCTTAATTGATCTAACAGTAACTGTTCATAATGATAAACAAAATAATAACAATAATATAATAAAAATAATAAACAGTCCAAAAATGCATGAGTGATATATGCTATTTTTACACACACACGTGTGTGTGTGTGTGTATATATATATATACACACACATACATACATATGCCTATGTATGTTATGTATGTATACACGATATATGATTTCATTTTTATTGGAAAACTAAGATAGATAAATTCCAAACCTCTTAATATCTCCCTGAGTTACGGACACCCAAGAGAGAATAGAATACACACACATGCATGTATACACATAAACCTATTATGCATGCATACACATATATATGATTATGTATGTTTATGTATATATGTATCTTACATATAGATGCATCGATTAGAATAGGTATATGTGAGTTTCTTACAAAACTAAATATATTCATACATATTCTTATCATATGATCCAGCATTCATATCCCTTGTTATTTACCCAGAGGAGTTGAAAACTTATCACACAAACCTTGCACATAGATGTTTATGGCACCTTTATTCATAATTGCCAAAACTTGGAAGCAACCAGGATGTCCTTCAGTAGGTGAGTGAACAAATAAATTATGGTGCACCTCGATAATGTAGTATTACTCAGTACTAAAAATAAATGAATTGTCAATCCATGGAAAGACTTGGAGGAAGCTTAAATGTATATTACAAATGAAAGAAGCCAATCCTAAGTTGCTACACATTATATGAGTCTAACTATATGACATTTTGGAAAAAGCAAAACTATGGAGACTGTAACAAGACTGGTAGTTACTGGGGTCAGGGAAAAGGGAGGGTGAATGGCAGAGGATGGAGGAATTTTAGGGCAATGAAAGTTTTAAGAATGATTCTGCATGACAACATTTGTTGGATATATGTCATTATACATTTGTTAAAACTCAGAATGTACAGCACCAAGAGTGAATCCTGGTATCAGCTATGGACTTTGGGTGATGATGATATGTCAGTGTGGATTCGTTGATCATAACAAATATTCCATTATAGTATAAGATGTTGATAGTGGAGGAAGTTGTTTGGGTGTGAGGGCTATGGGTATATGGGTATATGGGAATTCTGTGCTTTCTGCTCAATTGTTCTGAAAAATAAAGCCCATTATTTTATTTAACATTTATAAAGGAAATTACCTTTACATTTAAGATACTAAGTAATTTACTCCAACAACCAAGGTTATATTTCATAATCAAAATCTAGAGCCTACCACTGAAAAATGACAAAACCCCACAAAAAACAATATCCGTTAATCGATACTTTTAAATAAAGGAAAGGGCTATCATTTTACCTTTGTATTTCTTAACAAAACAAAGACATAGTAAATAAACCATGTGATGAAGTTTTATAATGGATAAATGATACATTACCTTTCTATAAGTGCCCTATGGAGCAGCTGGACATGGGAAAATAAACTGTCTTTTTCTTTTAAAGGCTGATAATTTAGTGGTAAATAAAACTGAGACCTTGTAAACCGTGACAAGTATAAGTCTGAATTTTGTTTTTAATCTGGCTAAAGTTTAAGAAAAAAATTATAATTAACTTAATCCTTAACTTTTAGAGTTGAATTTGTACTTTTTACTCAAGATAAAATTTAGGAATTTTTAATCCCTGTATATTCAAGTGACAGTGGGAAATCATAGAAATTTATTAATAAAATGCAAATATTAAAAGCTTGGTATTCTGAATCACATATTTTGGCACAGACCATGCCCGAGAAACACTTGAATTTTTCAATGATTATAAAATTCTCATAAATGGTATCTGTCATTGGAACATATTAGGTTCAGTTAATGTTAAAGTATGGTCACAATTTTGCCACATTTAATATATTCAATTAAAATTTACTCAGTATTAAATGTTTGCTCATCTAAAATCTACCTCAAAATCAATATTCATGAGTATGTAATAATTTGTTTTTCAAGCATTTGTATAAACTTTCTGACATAATGATTATTAATTTTCATTAATAAACCAAAACCATGAGCATGCTATATCTAAATTTTTAAAATGAATGCTGTTTTTTTATGAAAATAATGAAAATCAGACAGATTTAATGATATAACTGGTAGTTGAATATGAAATATATTACCAGAAACCAAAAGAAAATTCTGATGCTTAATTTGTTGTAAGCATAATTACTTTTGTTCAAACAAATAATGAACAAAAGCAGAGGAATTGATGCATTGCCAAATACAGCTTTTCCCCAAGATGAAAATAATTTTTTTTACAAAAAGGAATTACATATTCTAGACCACTCAACTCTAGCTGTGTTAATATCAGTTACCCATATGGAGTAGACAGGGAAGAAATGTGTTTTGTCTTTGTTGTCGTTGCTCCTAATTTGAAAGATAAAAGTTCACTTGTAACATACAAAGGCATATGCTGCTCTGGAAAAGCCCAGATTGTGACTTTTCAACGCCAAACACTTGGATGAAAATGAATAATAGAGTCCATTTACTAGTTGTAACACCTGTATGAACCCAAACTACCTGTCTGATCGTTTGACTCAACTCATTGCTTTTATTTTCCTTGTATAAGTAAGGCTTGTGGTGAGAACAATTGGTAGAAGCTATAATGAAGGTATTTCTACACCCCCTGGCAATGACTAAATTTAAAAAAAAGAAGTCATAGTTGTTTCTATAGCCAGCCATGCTCCCCGAAGTAGTGTTTTTTGTTAAACCATACATAAGTTTCCCTAAGATAGAAATTTAATGTAATCATTCCCAATTCTTACATGGTGTATTAACCATAAGGAACTCAGACACTGGAGAAAAAATTAAAAAAGGAACAGGAATCGTGATAAAATACAAAGCTGTTCATTTCTTCTCTACTCTTTCAACTAATATTTTGATTTCTAAGCATAGTTGAAGATGGTCTTTAAATTCTTTTCTTTTTAAGATTTTATTTATTTGAGAGAGAGGGAGAGAGAGAGCATAAGTGGGGAGGGGGCAGAGGGAGAATCAGGCTCCTCATGGAGCAGAGAGCCCAATGAGGAACTCCATCCTGGAGCCCGGGATCATGACCTAAGCTGAAGGCAGATGCTTAAGTGTGTATTGTCACCACACACAGACAAAATAAGTGACACAGGAAATTCTGACAGTTTGGATATGTTTATTACCTTGATTGTGGTGACGGTATTATAGGTGTTTTCAGATGTCCCAACTCATCCAATTGTACAGAAGAAATTGTGAAATTCTTTGATATCAATTATGCCTCAATAAGGCTGTTTTTTTAAAGGTTTAATTTATAAAGTCAGACTTTGTTTCTAAATCTTGATTTTATCACTTACTAACTGTTGATACTAGACTTTTCATTTAATCCATCTCTGCTTATTTATTCATATGTTTAATAAATAAAATAATAATAAATTGAGTATCATAAGTCAAAATGTTGGCGCCAAGCCAGGCAGATGGCAGGTGCTCAGTAATGTTAGCTCCCATGACACCAACGGCAACACTGATGATGATGATGATGATCTACACATCTTACTATGTCCCACAGTCCCTCAGATGTCTTACATCCCTCCTGGATTTTCTGTTGTTGGCTTTTATTTCCTATTTACTCATTCTTAAATCTAACCAATTTTTGTGTTTTTCCAGATCTGGGGTGACCTCCAACCCTACTTCCTGAGAAAACAATGATGGCATAATGGAAAGTAAATAGAACAAACTTGATCTCGCTAATCTGAAAAATCGTAAGAGGTAAATGCCAGGACGGGATAGATGGGAAGCATTGTACTTGCAGCATGTTACTATTGCAGATAGAAAAAACTGAAAAATGGCTGAGAACGCCACTGTCAGAGTTAATATCCCAAACAAATGGGTGGCAAGTATGGATATTATAGCTGTATGGACCTGGAAGTTTCCATCAGATGTTTGTAGTTAGATTCGTGGTTCTCAGAGTAGGTGCAACACGTAGACATGTTATCATACTTAATTAGGGCATTTCCTGTAAATGGAATTAAGTTCTTCATAAAATGTCCTGTCCTTTCTATATAAGGTTTTAACTTTGAATCTCTCTATTTTCTACCTTTGAAACGATTTCCTTTTGTCTCGTTTATATAGCATTTTAGTCACTGTGGCTTTGAATTTGGTTTTCACTACCTGTCAAATTCCAAGGACTTGAAAATACTAGACTCTCTATATCTCCCTGAGACTGCTTTAATCAGAACCCAAGCTTCATCTAGATTTTGCTATATGATTCTTTTTTGCTGATGGCTACAACCAAAGGACAAAGCTACTCTGTTTCCTGAACATTGCATCAACCAGGGAGATCAAAGCAGAGGCCAGAGTGTATTTCACTCCTCCAGAAAGGAACATGAACACGTTTAGTCAAGTTTATTTCTGCCCAGAGTGACATGGGTTATAGGGCTATACTATTTTCAAATATCTGGAAAGTTATTATATAAAATAATCACCTAAGAAAACAAGATGATAGGGAAATGTGACTTGGGAGCTTAATATAAGGGACAATTTTATTTTATAATGATTGCCACATTTTTCAAGGAAAAAAAAAAGGAATGGTCCTTCTTATAAAATACCATGTTTCCTGAAATATTATGGAAGGGACAGTGTGAGTATCTGTCAAAAGATGTTTTAGAAAAGATCCCGAGCTGATTGGGCAGATCGATAATCATCAGATTGTGCTCTGGGGAACATCAGAGTTCTGCTGCAGGGCAGGAGGATGAGGCCAAGCTGACTTCCTCCTCTTAAACCAGAGCCTCCACACTTTCCATCTGTTTCATATTTTGGGGTTCCATATACAGTGTTATTTGGAAAAAGGAGTTTTGCCAGCATAATAAAGTTATAACTCTTTGAGTTAGGTGACTTTTAAATGCCCTTCCATTTCCAGTAGTTCTGTGATAGGATTTTAAGTGTGTATGATTCAGTGTTCTATGTGAAAATAAAGAGTTAAGGAAAGTTACAAAGGTAGGATTTTTATTTGCCACTTTTTAAATTTAATAACACCTCATTTCAATGTATTATACAATAGAAATAGTTAATAAAGTTTTGAGACAGTGTGGCAAATGCACTACCTATAGTAAAGGAGACTTAGTTTAAATTTTGCTTCTATGTCCGCAGATAAGTTAAGAAGATTAGTAAGAAGTCACCAAATCTATACAGTACAAAATTTGTTCCTAAATAATTATCTATGTACAATATACCCATAGGCACTCAATATATTTCTTAAGACATCCTTAATAAATATTTAGATCCATTATGATTCAATTTTAAAATAATAGGCTTGTTTTCAAAGGAACCATCATAATATTTGTGACAAATACATTTTCCTTGTAATCTGAAATGCTCATAAACTATGCATTTATACATTCTGTAACAGCAAGATCTGGTGTCTCTTTACAAAGCTCGAAGTAATAAAAACTAGACTTTCATGCTGGTATACTTGAAGAGTAGAAATTTCCATATGAAAAGCCATGATTGTGGATTTCAATATGAGTAAAATTCCCAGTTCCATGAAATGGAAACATCCAATTACTTAAGTGTATTTGTCATAAGGAAAAAATAAAACAAGAATTTGACTCTGTATTTATTGAGTACAGATGATATAGAGGAAGTATGGATCCTGGTTTCCATTTTCCTATTTTCTGTTGGTAACATGAAACATTCTCAGTGGCATTTCAGCTTCTGTGTGTTACAGAATTTATACGACTCTGTTACCAAATAACTATGGGGATCCTACAGAGACAAATCGCCTGTGTTCTTGCGTGATCTTCTTTCACTGATATTCTCTATTAGGGTCCCAGGACTATCTTTGCATTCTTGGAAGAAACAAAGACTGGAGTAAGAAAGTAGTCATGTGTCCATAGAAATAAAATTCTGTTCTGTGATTCTATTTGGTTAAACCATTGCTATAGCCATGAAGGACCATGTCCAAAGTAAGAATCTCAATATCCCATTTCAGTGTAATTTCTGAAGCCTCAATGTTGAAATGTTTATTCTTTTATATAAGTTTAAAGTGGATTATCTCTTGATAGAGACCTGTAAATGCCAGTAAGTACTAATGTTTATTAAAAAATAATTTTGGTACTTCCCATGCATTTTTTTCTCTTTATGTGAAAACTTTGGAATGTTTGGATCAGGCCAAAGAGTATACAAAACATAAGACCAAAAGAAAGATTTACTTGATGACCGCCTAGTCTGCATAAGTTGTTTTGCACCAAAATATGTTTGCAACCAAGTAAAAATATGTAGTAAACTAGGCAAGACTGGATTTTAATATCAATCATGTTTGCCCTACTTAAGACAACTTGACCTTTAAATGAATTGCTCATATTACTATGAATAAAATAACCAAAGTGATAATTTAGTAATTTTATCTGTTTCAGTGATCAAGTTAAGTAATTATCCCACTGATCTTGTCATCAATAGGAAAGTGTTGGTACTTTATCTGGTTGTATAAGTACATGCATGCATGAAATTGTCTTTTTCTATTGATTTATTATTACATATTAGGATAATGCTGTATTCAGGTGACATTTCCAGAATACATATTTGTTGAGTACCTACTATATGGAAGGTATCAAAGCATTACCTGTCCCTGAAAAATCCCAATAAGAGATAACAGTCTTAGAAGGTGCTCAAATGGTTTCTATGAGAGGATTAGTTGTTCTAAAAGGGGAACATAGGGGCACCTGTGTAGCTCAGTGGGATAAAGCCTCTGCCTTCAGCTCAGGTCATGATCTCAGTGTCCTGGATCGAGCCCCACATCGGGCTATTTGCTCGGCGGGGAGCCTGCTTCCTCCTCTCCCTCTGCCTGCCTCTCTGATACTTGTGATCTCTGTCTGTCAAATAAATAAAATCTTAAAAAAAATTAAAAATAAAAACAGGGGGGAAATACCTGTGAATAATTAAAATAAATAAATAAATATCTAGGACTGAAGTAAGTTCAAAGAAGTTTCTGTGGAAGAGATGACATTAGAATTCCGCTAGAAAGAATAAAAGAATTTGGAAAAAGGAAGAGAAATGATGAGGAAAGAATCGCAGGGATAAAACATGGTAGGTAAAAGGTGCTCCAAATAAAGTTCTAAGCTGACAGTGCTACCTGCTTCACTATATCATCTACAAAACCAAATCCAATAAGAGGTAGGGAGTTTTTAATATACGATTTTAAAATAGAGTTGCTTTCTAGGACCCATATCCTGCCCTTTGAAAAGAGCTTCTGTACAGTCTCTCCAGGAGTCAATCTGCTTTGGAAACACACCACTCTAGATATGACACTAAATCCTGAATGCAAACACCAGTATGACAAAATTATACAAATAAATCTATTTTAATTTCATGTTTATATGGAATTTACAAAATAAAACAGTACACTGTATAAGAGTTTTCATAATAATAAGGTTATAAGCAAAATAAGAAAGAATGCTTTCTGTCAGCTGCAAGCTATTTTTTTTTAAGATTTTATTTAAGCTGTAAGCCATTTTAACAACTGTATTTGCAAGTGCTCTAAATTCTTATGGGGCAAACATTGGTGAGCATAAGGATTGACCTGGCCAAAAAGTCATCTTGATTATTCTTGGTAAGGGGAAAAACGGTAAGTGATGGCATAAGCAACTCATTTTAGTGACTTCGGTTTGATTTGTATTTGCAATTGCTATTTTACTCAAACATAAACATCTGAATTCTATAGCCAGGTAGCCCTATGACACACATGCTTTATGCCTACTCAGTTTTTGCTTGTTCTAAAAGTACTTTAGACAATTAATCTTAAACTTTAAGATGAAGGTCACCTTATCAACATATCTGTGCTTTCACTTATTTAGTTATAATCAAAACCTGTTCTGACACATGAAAGATGTTCTCATTATACCAAAAAATCTGGACTGGCATATTAATTTGAAAGCTACTCAAAAATCTTATTTTCATGCATAGCACTGCAGCATGGCCTTTCCCCCCTCATGATTGCCTCGGTGTACCTGAAATGTGGAGTGTACACCACACTAATCTCTTCTTTCTTTGTTTCTTTCCTCACCAGGAGGAAAGAAGGCTCATCAACAGCGAGATCCATGCAAAGCATTCCTTATAAAGAATTTTACTTCTCTAACAGAAAACAAACACAAAAGTCATTAAAATAACATCTTGTACAATTTGTTTTAATAATTATCAAATCCCTGTTAAGATGGCAATTTACCTTTTTTTCTTTTTCTTTGTTTTTTTAACTGCTGAGCTACGAGGACTGGAAAAAAGAAAAGAATAAATAAGAGATAGTAATAAAAGAATCCAAAGGAGGAAAAGAATGAGGGAGATGTTAGAGGAAAAAAGAATGTCCTAAAATATCCATATACTCTTCTCAGCAGTCTCCAGGGACTCCTTCTGATTTACTAAAGTCTTTAATTTTTCTTTCTTTTAATAGCGAAGTAGTATTTGTTACATTACATATCTAAGTATACATTGTACTAAAATAGCCATGAAGTGATTGTTCAAAGCAGTTCATTTATTTCTGAATTTGACATATTCTGACATTATAGTACCATCCCCATGAATCTGGTAGATTACAGACTCAGTGACCACTTTGCATGATATAATTGCTTTTTTTCTAAACAATAAGGAAGGTAAAATGAAGGAGAAAATTTCCACACATAACAGCTTTCTGAGAACAATTTTTTTTTTAAATTATGTAAGTCTTAAATCAGTAAATTCTTTGGGACTGCTCTTGAATGACATAATCCAAACATAATCAGAATTAGTCAACTACAGTGAAATTACAGCTGCTCTACACAATAGTATACACATGGTTATACATTTTTTTAAAAAGACAGGCTCTGATTCAAGCTTATGTTTCCCTTTAGTGAAAGAAAAAAAGAAACATGTTTCATCTTTGGAAAGAAATGTACAAAAATTAACAATATTTGTAAAAAATGTTCCCCCGCTGTATCCAGCTTGTGGTTGAATAATGACTCAGACCATTGTTTCTCAACTCAGCATGAAGTATAAAAGCATTATGTACCTAGATCATTAACCTGAAGAAGAAGATCAAGAAGGAATACAATATAGAGGAGAATCATTAATTCCTCTAGAAAAAGATGTTAGCCACAATTTATTGAGAAGTTACCTTCTGTTAGATATAGTACTAAATATTTTCTATCTATGACATTGTTGAGATGAAATTAAATGGTGCCAGAGCCAATAGTTGGCAAAATGGGGACAAAATCCACCACAACATTTGTTTGCTCAGAACCAACTGACTTTGCTTGCTCAGCCTGGTGCTTCCTGAGTAGAATCCACAAGGGACGAGAGGGTAGATTGTAGTACAAAGGGCTGCCCAGACAAGCTGACCCTTGCAGCAGGCTCTGACATTTTCAGAAATATCTGGGATGGAGGGAAGGAAGTAGACACAGGGAGATGGAATCAATTTATACTCTTAGGCTAATTGTTTTAGTGCTCACATAAGTGGCCCAGAGGACATGGCTGGGATGATACAAGCCTAACTTCCAACAGATTAAGAGCCTGAGGCCCCTACTCCCAACTCTAGCCCAAATAGAGTTTCTCAGCCAGAGAAACAGGGCTTTATCAATGACCAGAGACTCGAAGGTAGGCCCAGCATTCTGACCACCCAGCACCATAGTCTATACATACTGACAATATTACACTGACTGGCCAAACACCTTGCAGCCTTCTTCCCTTCTATCGGCTATGGATAAAATGTTCAAGTATCTTTCCTGACAGGTCAGTTGGAGTGATTTCTACTTGATTACATCAGCTACTGGGTGTACAAGCTGTTGGTTGTCAGAGGATACCTCTGCCTGTGAATATACCGGGCAATGGGCAGGTAGTATGTATTTAAAAGACTTTTATGAATATCTGAGTTTACATTTGTTTAATCTTCGAAAATTAAGTTAGAATTTCCATATTAAGCATAAATATTCTGAATTCAAGTGTACATTAAAATAATTATTAGAAAAAATAAAAAAATAATTATTAGTATTATTTTTACTGATGAATCTGGGCAAGGCCCTGATGTTATACAGAATCTGCTTATAACCATCCAAAACTTTGATTTAGTCATGAAATCTTTCTTTCTTTCTGAAGAGTCTGTTTATTTCATGCCATACAATTTTATAGGGGAAGCCATTAAGCACAGAGGGATTAAAGGATTTCTTTCAAACAAAACCCAAATTTATCTCGCTTCCCTTTTGAACTATGGATTTTGAACATGCAGTTGAAGTAACTCTTGACAGTGAGGAGAGACGGACATTGCCACCAGCAGTGGGTTGGGATTGAGGAAAAGGCACCCTAGATGTGAACCCCAAGGTGAGAATAGCAATGAGCATTTTGTAAAGTGCCTGCATATTCTTTTTATTTATTCCCTTTTCTACATAACTAAGCTGTAAATATTCTGATTTTGTTTAAACCATGAAATAGGAGAGGAAGTCCACAAGTGTATGCTTGGGTTGAGAGGTACTGACATGTAGCCAGCAATGGTGGAATGTGACTGGTCATCAAAAGGTGTCAAAAGAAGTTGAACCTCATGAGATGAGAGTTAACATTCTCAGGTCCTGCCACAACTCTTGTGCAGAGAGCGCATCTTAACAGGGATATATTTGAATTGTGTTTTATTGTGAGAAATAGCTGTGGGCACTAGTCCTCAGACTTTTGGTACACCCAATGAAGCAGTAAACTTTGAACCTGGAAATCTAGAGTCCGAGGGATGAAAGAATTTCCTTATATGGAAATAAGGCCTACCCCGAATGCTGGCACTGTCTACTCTAGCCTAGTGGCAATAAGTTAAATCATTCTCTGTTCCTCATAGCTGTAGATTGACAACTGAACTTAAAACATCCTTCAAAAGAAATAAAGGGACACAGGGTGTGGGACTATTTGTGTATTCTCAATTTGGAATATAACACTTGAACAAACAGATA
This sequence comes from Meles meles, assembly GCF_922984935.1. NCBI lineage: Eukaryota > Metazoa > Chordata > Mammalia > Carnivora > Mustelidae > Meles > Meles meles. The sequence continues at coordinate 39,052,504 of NC_060070.1, forward strand.
GGAAATTTGAGTGGATCCAACTAAAAAAATGGACCTGAATCATCATTCTTGTTAATAGTGGAACCAGAGACCAGTCTTTGTGGTCTATCTTAGCTGATCAGCAGTTTCTTTTCAACTTCTATTTGAGCAGTCTGGAGTCTATCCAACTTCAGTATTTTATTATCTCACCACTATTTTGGCACTAATCTCTTGGCTTCTGATCTGGCTATAAATCAATTTAGTTCATACCTGACTCTTAGTTAAAAGAAAATTTTTTCACTTGGGAATTATGTAGAGACAAAACAAAACAAACTTTAGTCTGGAGGAAGAGAGACAATATTTTCTTTATTCATTAAAGCATCAATTTGAACTGTCCTTATGAAGCTATCATTTATTACCAATACTTGAAGTCTCTGTGACTCAATCCATGTACACACCATCAATAATCTCTCGAATTTAGGAATGCCATGCTACTTCAAGCTCTTTTGCAACATTTTTCTATAGTTTCAGACCACCTGGAATGCTACTTTTCTAATTACATCAGACACAGCAGAGTTATCAACTTGTGTCATTTGAATCCCAACAGAACTGAATCCAAGTCGTTATTCGAATGAATGAATGTATTCTATTTTATCTATTACCATAGCCAAATCTTGAAAATCCAAAGATTATTTTGATTTAGGATTTAAAGGTAACTGTGGGGGAAAAGAATTTGAACTTGATCTTAAGTGAGCCAAGTGTTACTTACATTAAGGCAACATTTGAGAGCAATCAGGTAGCATTTTATAAATTCCCGCCTAAATCCTGTGGGATTTTAATTTAATACTAAAGTGGATGTCCTCTCAAATTGAAGTTTTTTCAGCATTAGGTTTAGACTGTGAAACAGAAATTTATTTTACTGCTGTAACTGAGTTTAGAATGCATAAAGAATCTGATAATAACTCAGCCCAATAACACATTTGGTGAAGATGTTTTATTCATTCTTTTCCACCTATATGTTCTAAGTTAAATATTAACGTGTGTTCTTGATGAGCAAACTAAGAGCACATAATTTTTAAATTTGATCCTCACTAGCAGATAAACCATGTTGAGATATATTGAATGAACAACTGAGAGAACCTTGTTCGTAACTAATAATTAAATCTACTCTTCAACCATATTCGAAAAACTTCCTGTTTTTCTATTGAAGCACAGAAAACATCTAAAAAATATTTTATCTTATTGAAAATGAACAAAAACTTTATCTCTACTTAACTGTCTAATGCAATCTTTATCTTTGGTTTCCTGGACAATTATCATTGCTCTTTCTTCCCCATATTATAACCTAAAGTTTGGAAAAGTAGTTGGTAAGAAAATTAGTAAGAATTCAGGATTCAATTGTTTGATATGACACTTGCTTCCTTGGCTTAAGTGTGAAGAGGAGAAAGCCAGTTTGAAGTTTAGCATTCTTTTTTCTTTTAAAAAATAATACTAAGACAAAGAAGCATAGATTTTAATCTAAATATAATCTTCTCATATGAGTTGAGAAAGCAGTATATATAATTCATGGAGACTTAAAAAAATCAGAACATCAAAATATGCACAAGACATGTAGAAACTGTACAAGAAACAAAGGAGGAAAGAGGGTCATTGTTCCTCACCTAAAACCCAGCTCCTCAGGGGAAGTGAGAAGAGTGACGGGAAGGTGAAAGTAACAAGTCACTTGCCTTTTATACCAAAAGGATTTGATGGTACATTAATTGATATCTTCTCTCTCTCTCTACTCTCTCTCTCTCTCTCTTTTAACTTTATGTTTTCACTGCCACAGACACAACAAAAAAAAATTGTAAGATAATTTTCCCTCCAGCCTATTGGCAGGGCCGTTAGGGCTTTTTGTTTTGAATTATCCAGTTCTCAGCCTTCTGTAGAATGGATGTCTGCCCGGATTTGTGTGGCATGGCAGGTGGTAGAGACCAGACTCCCACATTGACTGAGAGAAGGCAGGATGTCAGAGGAGATGGCTGTTCAGTGTGCTATGTGCAGCATCAGTGCCAGACTTGGTAAAGGACAAGCAGGGGCCCTGCTCTGTTTCAGAGAAGGAGGAATGGGAGCCATGTGAGCCATTGCAGATGGCCAACGTGGGCTGAGGGCAGGATGGGCAAGATGAGTGGGAGAAGGGCAACAGTCAGAACTGATATCAGACTTCTCACTCATTCTCTCAAGTAGAAGCTCAGAACCAGATTTAATTTGATTTTGGCAAAAAAGGAACAAAATAAAATATATTCTTATAAAGTGTCCTGGAGCAATTCATACTCTTACACTGTGAATACCTCATTAAACTGAGTTGACTTTCATAACTAATTCAGAAACAGACCTACTTTTCCCTGAGTTCTGTGGGTTCCCCCAAAAGTTACTACATTCTTTAGAATGTTTTTAGAATGTTTAGGAACTCCAAATATCTTAAGAATAGTTCCCATACATCAGAGTTTCTGTGGACATATATGTCTCTAAGTTATTATGTTTGACAATTCAGAACAGAAGAGTCTCCGGCCGTAAGAGCTGAAGCACTAGGAGCAACATTACTGTTCTGTAACCTCCCCCGTCTTTATGTTTACTCTGTACCTCTTAAATTCACTGTTCCTGGAAGCTTTTAAGTTTGTGATAGTTTTATTTTAACTGTGGAAACTTTGTAAAATTATTTTCAAAGAAAGAATGTGTATATTTTCCAACAATGGGAATGATAGGTCCACTCTAACAATGACAATAAGCCAAATAACAGGCTTAAGATAGGGACCGTTATACTTGTTATACTTGTTAAGATGGCAAATAAAGATCCAGGACAAAAGAAATGACACTATGAAAACAAAGTTCTGCTTCACACCAGTCACAAATATCTTCCAATAATGGCATTTATTATATAAAGTATATAACAATACAATGCTGTCAGTATGAATTCTGAACCATGCACACAGTTCTTTTCTTACTCTTCCAATTTGGATGTAGATCTATTGAAATATGTGAATGGTCAACCAACTTTGTCTTGAAATACTTGTGTGCTATATATACAAGGTGGCAAATGCCAGAATAGAAAGTGTGCTTTTTCCTACACTGATGGAAATCAAGCAATGATTGTTCCATGAAAGTGCAAGAAAATGCATGTGATTTTTCATTGTATTGATTCTTCTCTCCCTTGAAAAACATACTCCCACTTTATTATCATAAAACAATTACAGATTGCTCTGTGTTATATATAGCACTATTAATTTGTGCTTAGTTAAGGGTAACTATCCTCTTATTGGATATTAAAACAGAGCTTAATATATTTAAGGCATGTGAATAATTTTTTACAAAAATCTTTCGGTACATCTAAAATTTAATGAAATATTTTCTATAGATATTCTTCATTAAACAAATAACCAAGAGAATAGACGATATTTATAATTATGATCTAATAAAATGTGTTTCTTAAAGATTTTTTTCTAAAGCTGCAATAACAATTATTCAATATGTCTCATTCAATGGAATGAAATAATTTATAAAAAAAGACGTTGGTTTTCCTCGTATATAATTTTCATCTACATAAAATCCTGACCTAATGTCTGACTTTTAGCAGTTATTTATAAATGAACTATATTCACAGAGAAGTTATGCACACCTGGTAAATTATGAAGTCAATTGTTCATTTTGCCCTCTTATTGAGTGTCGCACGATTGCTGAGCAAGCAATTCAATTATGCTTCGGGGCTGCAGGTGAAAATAAAGGTCTACTTGAGGTGGTTTCCATGCTTTGGCCCCGTGACAAAAAATAATCAAGATCTGATATTCAACCTTTTCCCACTCAAACCATAGTTTTGAATTGAAATTGAATGTACAAAATGTGAAATTATGTTGCCTTTTAAACTTCAGGAAAAATATCATATTGCTGCCTATACAAACATAACATTGCTTGCTGGGTGGTGTTATGCTGGGATTCTATATGTGAAGTGACAAGCAAAGAAACATGACTCCACTCTATGTTCCTATGTCCCCAAAAATGCGCTGCACTGATTGAAAAAAAAAAAAAGTTATTTTCAATCTTCATTCCAGGACTCACTGAAAAAGAGTCAATACCCACCTTCTTTTTTTTTTTTTCCTAAAGAAACTTGACAGTATTGAGTAACATAGACAATTAAGGCATATTTTAACTTTATATAAATTATATATGCATGTATATATGATTATTATCAGAAAAGAGATTAAGTTAAAGCTTTCTAGGTAAACCACTTCAATATTTTTTTAAGTCAGGAACCACTAACTTTTATATTCTTGAGAAAAAAGATATTTTTAATTCCCCTAAAGCTTTCCCACCTTTTGGAAATACGTGTATTCATGAACAATGAGAAACAAGCGTCTGATGCTAATTCTGGTAGGTAGGTTTCAAAACAGAAAGCATGGCTTAACTGAGAAGAGGAAGCATTTACCCTTCTTGCTACAGACCCCTAAGAAAGTAAGCAAAACTAGTCATGGGGATGGCACTGACTTCCAGTGAGTGCTGTTAGACAAACCATGAGCTATTTCCCTGGAGCTCAGGTCTATGGATGCGAATACACAGAAGTATAATGCAAATATTTTTAATTATTATTTTTTTAATTGAAAACTCTTACACTATAATCTGTTTTTTGACATAGTATAAAATAAAGCACATTTTTTATTATGATGTCACATCTAATCTTGCAACACAAAACTCACTCCTAATACTAAGGACTAGAATCTTGAAAAATTGAAATATTTCTAAAATCTCCTAAGCCTTAGATCTTATATTAATATGTAACTGCCTACTGGAATTGTCACCTCAAAGTGTCAAGTCTAATAGAGGATTTTTATTCTTGCATGTATCTACCTATTTTCCTAATTTATGTATTTATCATCAGAACTTCTTCTCTCCTACACATCATCCCTATATTTCCATTCAACCCTCTTCCCTACCTTACCCTCAAGACTACCAGTCATTTCCTCTCTATTTTTTATCATGGAAAGCATTCAGTTTCACATATTTTTCTGTTTTCATTGTGCTCAATATTGCCATATACATTTTGTGAAAAAATTATACTTTGTAAAATTATTACAAAATCAGTACATATTCATTATGAAAACTTGAGCCATGCAGAAATTTACAGGGATAAAAATAAAAACCTAGTGCAATCTCATAACTGAGAGAGAAACAATTGCTTTTCAAATATACATATTAGATTTTGGGTAATTAGGCCTTGTATAACACAGTTCCAAATCCCAATTTTTTTGGAAAAATATTTTCCTGTCATTGTTATTATTATTAAACATCATTTAATAGCTGACTAATATTCTATCTTGGGGATGCACCACAGATTTTTAAACCATTATCTTCTTCTAAAGCAAACCTATTTTAGGTTTTGGTTATGAATAACTTTATAAGGAACAATTTTAAAACAAATTTGTTTGACTTTCTGATTACTTAGGTTTGTTTCCTAGAAATGAAATCACAGAGTTGAAAACTATGAATGTGACCAGAGTATATAACTAGTATAGTCTATAATACTACACTAATAGTATGCTTCTTAAAGTTGTCAGTGTGAAGTGGGGAGTTTGGTTATAAGACCCCTTGCAGAGAAAAATGACAACCACAAGAATGAATATTCACTGTTTTTATAAGATTAGGATGAAGAAAACAGTTGCTCAGCAAATCCATAGCTCTTTCAGAGACTGGGTTCAGAGTGGTATGGTCATTCTTCAAATGCAGGATACTGAGATCTAGTGCCTAGTGTTCCAGAAATATATTTCTAAAGTAAAAGAAATACGGGCGCCTGGGTGGCTCAGTCAGTTAAGGGTTTGCTTCGGCTCAGATCATGACCCTAGGGTCCTGGGATCCAGCCATGTATCCTGCTTCCTGCTGAGCGGGAAGCCTGCTTTTCCCACTCCCACTCCCCCTGCTTCTGTTACCTCTCTCACGGTCTCTCTCTCTGTCAAATGAATAAATAAAATCTTTGAAAATAAATGAAGTAAATAGTGAATTGTAGGGTTTGTTTCTTAGAACTTCTATCAGTGCAGTAAAATTACCTCCATAGGGGCCATGAGCAAAGAAAATCAGTCTTTGGAGATATATGGATTTGTAATAACCCAAAGAGTGGTCCTAGACTACAGATTGAGGGAACCGTTCTCAATAAATCTCACCTCATAAACACGCTTCTGCGGGGAGGGAATGGCAAAGAATATTGACAGTAGGACTAGGAATGCACACAGTTTATACGATAAAGAGCTACATGGAGCTTCCGTGGCTATCTAACCTTGGGCTGTCTCTAGCTCTGGAAAATCCAGAGGAAGGAGAAGGGGGCAGTAAGGAGGCCTCTATGCCATGGGTCCGACAGAATTTTCTGCTCTTGAAACACCTGGAAAACAACTGACTACAAAAGTTGCTTGCAAGAGTGCGCCCTCTCTTGGAGGAGTGAAGAAAACTCACGGTTAACGGGTCTGGTACTCAGGCACCCCCATAGATCATGTTACTTCTTGATAGATGATAGAACTTGAATTTCTGACTGGCAGACTTTCCTTCCAATGTCTGCTGTGAAACATTGCTCAAGGACCTCCAAACAGATCTGCATTTCCAGAGCACAGCTATTGAAGGAGATAAGTGAGGTCTATCTAGTTGGCCTTTTTGAACAAAACAATTTGTGTGCTATCTGTACCAAATGTGTAACAATTATGCCCAAAGACATCCAGCTAGTAGCTACATACATGGAAAATGTACTTAAGAATTCGACTGCCTGGGTGCTCAGTGGGTTAAGCCTCTGCCTTCTGCTCAGGTCATGATCTCAGGGTCCTGGGATCCAGGCCCATGTCTGGCTCTCTGCTCAGTGGGGAGCCTGCTTCCCCCTCTCTCTCTGCCTATTTGTGATCTCTCTCTGTGTCAAATAAATAAATAATTTTTTTTTATTTATTTTTTTTCCATTTTATTTATTTTTTCAGCGTAACAGTATTCATTGTTTTTGCACACCCAGTGCTCCATTTTTTTTTTAAAAAGAATTCACTGTGAGGGGAAACATTTCATTATTAAAAAAAAATTCTTTTCTTCCTGTTATTGAATTTTTCCCCCCATGAGGTCAAAAGGCACCTAAGTATATAACTGCAAGTGGAAAAATAAGGGATAGAAATTAGGTATTGGCAGTTTTTCCATTTTTCTTTGTGTGTAGATTTTTAATATAAATGTGGGGTTGTAGAGCATTAATACAAGTCAAAACATTTCCGTAAACAAATTTTAGCAGTTCAACTCTACAATAATTATAAATCAACCTGTTATATTTTTCTGAACAATTTTAGCATTTAGATTTTTTTCAGAACAAGTATATTTCTAATTGACAGCAAGTAAATGATATTTGTAGTATTTTTATCATACAGATTCTATTCATTTATTGAGCCTGGGTGGCTCAGCTGGTTCAGTGTCTGCCTTCGGCTCAGGTCATGATCCCAGGGTCTTGAGATAGAGCCCTATAAACTGTTTTTAAAAACAGCGGCATGGAGAGCAAGCTTAAAGCTCTCTAAAGTACTTAACCAGACAACGCATTTGATAGGGTGACCACCTGTACAAAGAGACAAAACAAATCACTACATATACCTAATGTATATTACGTAAGGATATTATGTAAGGATAAAACTTCTAGAAAATATACTCTGGATCCACACTAACACACAGAATAGGGCAGGAAAAAGTTCTAAATTTGTATGTCACTTAGAAAATAGATAATAATTATAGTCTGAAAAAATATGAAATTATGTTAACTGTAGCCATAGAAAATTTTCAATTTAGCACTCATAGTATTTTTCACTTAATCAATGTGTCTTTTGTCAAATGCTGTTAAGATTTGTTCTCCTAGGAAATGAAGTCATTGGATCAATTCAATACCATACACTAAATATACTTTTGGATTAAGAGAAGTTGTTCCAAATCCAGTATGGTAGTGTTCAATTCAGTAAAAGCAATTTGGTAAGGGACTTTAGTTGAAGAATCTGTAGCTCTTTGATGGTTTTGACTCTAGTTAGAATGGATTCAGAGATTCTCCTTGTGCTCAATAGTAAAGCCATAACCCCTGCACAAACAGAACTTTTATTCTGTTGTTTTTAAAATCAGGAAAGAAAACATCAAGACCAGTATGAAACCAGGCCCTTGGGTCCCTAAGAGCCTTGTTTCTGGTGTTCTCCACTATGTCCCCCATGTTCTGGCTGGCCCCACAAATGTAGACTTTTTGTTTTTCTGTTTGTCCTTTTAAATAATATTTTTAAATAAAACTTAGGTTAAAAAAAAAATAGGAGACTCTAAAAGTATTCCTGTGACCATATTATGTGACCATTCCTACTAGTTGTGATTCTTCCACTGGTATTTACACCCAGTTCTTTTATAACCATCAAGGGACACAGGTTAGAACTAAACTAAGGTACATCACCAATTCATGGCCATGTTGAGGTCCTCAGAAAGATCACAAACTTTTCCAAATATTTTGTGATGATTTTAGGCTATTTACACAAGGTTTTGGAAAACATGGGAATTGTCAGATGAGATAATGTAGCTTTATTTTGCCTGCTCCTCAAGTGAAATATTGACCCAGATATGTAAGAATTTGTCTAGAAGCAAATAGACTCAATACTTAGAAGTAAATTAAAATAAATTAATGGGATTTTTTATCTAGAAATAAAATTTACTCCATTAAATAACTCAACCAGGCAGAATAATACATCCCTGAAAGTGGGTGTCAGAAAGACCCTGTTTACCATTATATCCTCAAGCATAGGGTTACCTTAAAATATAATAAACATTCAATAAATATTTATTGAACAAAATGACAAAATAAATGTGCATTCCTTAAAGTCTACAGAGATTAATAAAATGATGAGCATGAGAAGACTTCACAATTTACAGCTGTTTAAACAAACTTGTAACAGAGCATTTTACTCTGAGTTTTAGAAGCAATGTATTATTTTTTAATTGAATTTGCAAATTTGATCATAGTGGGTATAAGCTTTATGGGTATTATAAGTTTGTGATTTTTTTTTTTAAGATTTCTTTGTTTACTTGAGAGAGAGAGAAAAATCACAAGGGGGTGGGTCAGGGGGAGAGGGAGAAGAAGACTCTCCGCTGACCCAGGCTTGATCCCAGATCCTGAGATCATGACCTGAGCCAAAGGCAGGTGCCTAACTGACTGAGCCTCCCACACTCCTGGTTTGTGTTCTTTTTTAGGAATTGTGATTTTTTTGCTGGTTTTTCTTAAGAAGTTCTTGGTAAATTTCTAATCAGTTTTTACTTTGTTTTTACATAATTAAAATTATTTTTCTTTACTTTTGTATCAGGCCTTTCCTCAGTTTTGAGAAAATAATATTAATCTTTATATTAGCTTGATTAAAAATAAATTCAAGGGGTGACTGGGTGGCTCAGTTGGTTAAGTATCCTCCTTCATCTCAGGTCATGATCTTAGGGTCCTGGGCTTGGGCCCTGCATTGAGCTCCCTGTTTGGCTGGAAGCCTGCTCCCCCCCCAAACTCTGCTGTTCCCTCTGCCTATGCTATCTTGTTCTCTCTCTCAAAAAAGTAAATAAAATCTTTTTTTAAAATTATAAATAAAAATAAATCCACAATTGTGTAAGTAGCGTTTGGATAAACTTCCCACATTTTTAAATAACTTTATTGATATATTATAAATTGTAGCCTCAGTTGCTAATTCATTATTGAAATATATTTCTATGTATGAATGTGTAAAGTGTACAACCTGTATCATTGTGTAAAAATTGTCATCTATTTGTATTAAATTTGAGTACAGTAGAAGATTTAATTTTTATATTACCTCATAACAAAACCCTTTGCTAAGAGAAGTCCTTGAACTTATTTGATTATGGATGAATTTTTAAATTATTCTTTTTTGGACAACCTATGGAATGGGAGAAGATATTTGCAAATGACATACTTAATAAAGGGTTAGTATCCAAAATATATAAAGAACTTATACAACTCAAAATTTAAAAAAACAATAACAACAAATAATCCGATTTAAAAATGGGCAGAAGACATGAACAGATATTTCTTTAAAGAAGATATCCAGATGGCCAACAGATACATAAAAAGATGCCCACTATCACTCCTCATCAGAAAAATACAAATCAAAACCACAATAAGATACCATCTCACACCTGTCAGAAATTACCAAAATAAAAAATCATAATAAACAATATTGGTGAGGATGTGGAGAGAAAGGAACTCTTATTCTCTGTTGGTAGGAATACAAACTGGTGTAGCCACTGTGGTTGGTTACCAGAGGGGAGGTGGGGGGTGCTAAGTGAAATAAGTAAAGGGGATTAAGAGTACACTTATCATAATGATCACAGAGTAATGTATAGAATTGTTTAATTACTATATGGTGTACTTGAAACTAATATAATATTATATGTTAGCAGTACTGGAATTAAAAAAGAAATCTTTTTTGTAGACTACATGTGTATTGAGTAAAACGGAATACAAGAACTGATATAAACCAGACAAATTCCTTTTGATCTTGCCTAGACTTTACCTTACAAAACAAAGAATCATTTCTTCTGAGTTGGTATGATTCTAAAACTGAATTCCATAAGTTTTGCAACTAAGAAAAAGACTAAAAATAAAGCTCAAAAAGAGTATATTAAAAGTTAAGTAATTAGCTCTTTTGTAGCCTTCTTGTTTTGGCCTATAATAGATTTCAATTATTATGTTTTAAATTAATTGAAATCAATAATCACATTTTTGAAATGTATAATGTTAATTTTGTTATATTAATTAAGTCTATTCTAAAAAGAGGCAAATTAGTAATTCTGCCTTTTTTTAAATCTAGACCATTTTCTCAGTATAAAACTCTCAAATTTCAGCCTTTCATTTCTTTTCCATGTATACACAGTCAAATGAACTTAACTTTGTATTTGCATATTTGTACATATGAAGGAAAAAAATAACATTCTTGTTTAAGGTTTTTTTTTTTAATTAACCAATGCACAAATCACTAGATGTGTGTCATTTTCGCTATCAAATTCTAGGAAATACATGGAGAGGCACAAAGAGATGGTGTTTTTTTTGTTTTGTATTGTTTTGTTTTGTTTTTAATTTTTTATTTCTTATTTTTTTATAAACATATAATATATTTTTATCCCTAGAGGTACAGGTCTGTGAATCGCCAGGTCTACACTTCACAGCACTCACCATAGCACATACCCTCCCCAATGTCCATAAACCCCCTCCCACTCTCACCTCCACCCAGCAACCCTCAGTTTGTTTTGTGAAATTAAGAGTCAGTTATGGTTTGTCTCCCTCCTAATTCCATCTTGTTTCATTTATTCTTCTCCTATCCCCCTAACCCCCCATGTTGCATCTCCACATCCTCATATCAGGGAGATTATATGATAGTTGTCTTTCTCTGATTGACTTATTTCACTAAGCATGATACCCTCTAGTTCCATCCACATCGTCACAAATGGCAAGATATCACTTCTTTTGATGGCTGCATAGTATATATACCACCTCTTCTTTATCCATTCATCTGTTGATGGACATCTAGGTTCTTTCCATAGTTTGGCTATTGTAAACATTGCTGATATAAACATTTGGGTTCATGTGCCCCTTCAGATCACTACGTTTCTATCTTTAGGGTAAATACCCAGTAGTGCAATTGCTGGGTCATAGGGTAGTTCTATTTTCAACATTTTGAGGAACCTCCATGCTGTTTTCCAGAGTGGTTGCACCAGCTTGCATTCCCACCAACAGTGGAGGAGGGTTCCCCTTTCTCCGCATCCTCACCAGCATAACTCATTTCCTGACTTGTTAATTTTAGCCATTCTGACTGGTGTGAGGTGATATCTCATTGTGGTTTTGATTTGTATTTCCCTGATGCCGAGTGACGTGGAGCACTTTTTCATGTGTCTGTTGGCCATCTGGATGTCTTCTTTGCAGAAATGTCTGTTCATGTCCTCTGCCCATTTCTTGATGGGATTGTTTGTTCTTTGGGTGTTGAGTTTGCTAAGTTCCTTATAGATTTTGGACACTAGCCCTTTATCTGACATGTCGTTTGCAAATAATCTTCTCCCATTCTGTCAGTTGTCTTTTGGTTTTGTTAACTGTTTCCTTTGCTGTGCAAAAGCTTTTGATCTTGATGAAGTATGAATAGTTCATTTTTGCCCTTGCTTCCCTTGCCTTTGCCAATGTTCCTAGGAAGATGTTGCTGCAGCTGAGGTCAAAGAGGTTGCTGCCTGCGTTCTCCTCAAGGATTTTGATGGATTCCTTTCTTACATTGAGTTCCTTCATCCATTTTGAGACTATTTTCGTGTGTGGTGTAAGGAAGTGGTCCAATGTCATTTTTCTGCATGTGGCTGTCCAATTTTCCCAGCACCATTTATTGAAGAGGCTGTCTTTTTTCCATTGGACATTCTTTCCTGCTTTGTCAACGATTAGTTGACCATAGAGTTGAGGGTCAATTTCTGGGCTCTCTATTCTGTTCCATTGATCTATGTGTCTGTTTTTGTGCCAGTACCATACTGTCTTGATGATGACAGCTTTGTAATAGAGCTTGAAGTCCGGAATTGTGATGCCACCCACTTTGGCTTTATTTTTCAATATTCCTTTGGCTATTCAAGGTCTTTTCTGGTTCCATATAAATTTGAGGATTATTTGTTCCATTTCTTTGAAAAAAATGGATGGTATTTTGATAGGGATTGCATTAAATGTGTAGATTGCTTTAGGTAGCATAGACATTTTCACAATATTTATTCTTCCAATCCAGGAGCATGGAACATTTTTCCATTTTTTTGTGTCTTCCTCAATTTCTTTCATGAGTACTTTATAATTTTCTGCATATAGATTCTTAGCCTCTTTGGTTAGGTTTATTCCTAGGTATCTTATAGTTTTGGGTGCAATTGTAAATGGGATTGACTCCTTAATTTCTCTTTCTTCTGTCTTGTTCTTGGTGTACAGAAATGCAACTGATTTCTGTGCATTGATTTTATATCCTGACACTTTACTGAATTCCTGTACAAGTTCTAGCAGTTTTGGAGTGGAGTCTTTTGGGTTTTCCACATATAGTATCATATTATCTGCGAAGAGTGATAGTTTGTCTTCTTCTTTGCTGATTTGGATGCCTTTAATTTCTTTTTGTTGTCTGATTGCTGAGGCTAGGACTTCTAGTGCTATGTTGAATAGCAGTGGTGATAATGGACATCCCTGCCGTGTTCCTGACCTTAGCGGAAAAGCTTTCAGTTTTTCTCCATTGAGAATGATATTTGCGGTGGGTTTTTCATAGATGGCTTTGATAATATTGAGGTATGTGCCCTGTATCCCTACACTTTGAAGAGTTTTGATCAGGAAGGGATGCTGTACTTTGTCAAATGCTTTTTCAGTATCTATTGAGAGTATCATATGGTTCTTGTTCTTTCTTTTATTAATGTGTTGTATCATATTGATTGATTTGAGGATGTTGAACCAAACTTGCAGCCCTGGAATAAATCCCCCTTGGTCGTGGTGAATAATCCTTTTAATGTACTGTTGAATCCTATTGGCTAGTATTTTGGTGAGAATATTTGCATCTGTGTTCATCAAGGATATTGGTCTGTAGTTCTCTTTTTTGGTGGGATCCTTGTCTGGTTTTGGGATCAAGATGATGCTGGCCTCATAAAATGAGTTTGGAAGTTTTCCTTCCATTTCTATTTTTTGGAACAGTTTCAGGAGAATAGGACTTAGTTCTTCTTTAAATGTTTAGTAGAATTCCCCTGAGAAGCCGTCTGGCCCTGGGCTTTTGTTTGTTTGGAGATTTTTAATGACTGTTTCAATCTCCTTACCAGTTATGGGCCTGTTCAGGTTATCTATTTCTTCCTGGTTCAGTTGTGGTAGTTTATATGTCTCTAGGAATGCATCCATTTCTTCCAGATTGTCAAATTTGTTAGCATAGAGTTGCTCATAGCATGTTCTTATAATGTCTGTATTTCCTTGGTGTTAGTTATGATCTCTCCCCTTTCATTCATGATTTTATTTGGGTCCTTTCTTTTTTTCTTTTTGATAAGTCTGGCCAGGGGTTTATCAATCTTATTGATTCTTTCAAAGAACCAGCTCCTAGTTTCGTTGGTTTGTTCTATTGTGTTTTTTTGGTTTCTATTTCATTGATTTCTGCTCTGATCTTTATGATTTCTCTTCTCCTGCTCTGTTCAGGGTTTCTTTCTTGTTCTTTCTCCAGCTCCTTTAGGTGTAGGGTTAGGTTGTGTACTTGAGACCTTTCTTGTTTCTTTTTTTTTTTTTTTTTTTTCTCATTTTATTTATTTTTTCAGCGTAACAGTATTCATTCTTTTTGCACAACACCCAGAGACCTTTCTTGTTTCTTGAGAAAGAAATATAATTTCCTCTCAGGACTGCCTTTGTTGCATCCTACAGATTTTGAACCATTGTGTTTTCATTATCACTTGTTTCCGTGAATTTTTTCAATTCTTCTTTAATTTCCTGGTTGACCCATTCATTCTTTAGAAGGATGCTGTTTAATGTCCATGTATTTGGGTTCTTTCCAAATTTCCTCTTGCGATTGAGTTCTAGCTTCAGAGCATTGTGGTCTGAAAATATGCAGGGAATGATCCCAATCTTTTGATACTGGCTGAGACCTGATTTATGACCCAGGATATGATCTATTCTGGAGAATGTTCCATGTGCACTAGAGAAGAATGTGTATTCTGTTGCTTTGGGATGAAATGTTCTGAATATATCTGTGATGTTCATCTGGTCCAGTGTGTCATTTAAGGCCTTTATTTCCTTGTTGATCTTTTGCCTGGATGATCTGTCCATTTCAGTGAGAGGAGTGTTAAAGTCCCTGACTATTATTGTATTATTATTGATGTGTTTCTTTGATTCTGTTATTAATTGGTTGATATAGTTGGCTGCTCCCGCGTTAGGGGCATAGATATTTAAAATTGTTAGATCTTCTTGTTGGACAGACCCTTTGAGTATGATATAGTGTCCTTCCTCATCTCTTATTATAATCTTTGGCTTAAAATCTAATTGATCTGATACAAGGATTGCCACCCCAGCTTTCTTCTGATGCCCATTAGCATGGTAAATTGTTTTCCACCCCCTCACTTTAAATCTGGAGGTGTCTTTGCGTCTAAAATGAGTTTCTTGTAGGCAACATATTGATGGGTTTTGTTTTTTTATCCACTCTGATACCCTGTGTCTTTTGATTGGGGCATTTAGCCCATTAACATTCAGGGTAACTATTGAGAGATATGAATTTGGGCCATTGTATTGCCTCTAAGGTGACTGTTACTGTATATTGTCTCTGTACCTTTCTGATCTACTACTTTTAGGCTCTCTCTTTGCTTAGAGGACCCCTTTCAATATTTCCTGTGGAGCTGGTTTGGTGTTTGCAAATTCTTTCAGTTTTTTTTTTTTTTTTTTTTTGCCCTGGAAGCTTTTTATCTCTCCTGTATTTTCAATGATAGCCTTGCTGGATATAGTATTCTTGGCTGCATGTTTTTCTCATTTAGTGCTCTGAATATATCATGCCAGCTCTTTCTGGCCTGCCAGGTCTCTTTGGATAAGTCTGCTGCTGCCAATCTAATATTTTTACCATTGTTTGTTACAGACTTCTTTTCCCAGGCTGCTTTCAAGATTTTCTCTTTGTCACTAAGACACTTGTAAATTTTACTATTAGGTGACGGGGTGTGGACCTATTCTTGTTGATTTTGAGGGGGATTCTCTGCATCTCCTGGATTTTGATGCTTGTTTCCTTTGCCATATTAGGGAATTTCTCTCCAATAATTCTCTCCAATATACCTTCTGCTCCCCTCTCTCTTTCTTCTTCTTCTTGAATCCCAATTATTCTAATGTTGTTCGTCTTATGGTGTCACTTATCTCTCGAATTCTCCCCTCGTGGTCTAGTAGCTGTTTGTCCCTCTTTTGCTCAGCTTCTTTATTCTCTGTCATTTGGTCTTCTATATCACTAATTCTTTCTTCTACATCATTTATCCTAGTAGTGAGAACCTCCATTTTTGATTGCACCTCATTAATAGCTTTTTTGTTTTCAACTTGGTTAGATTTTAGTTCTTTTATTTCTCCAGAAAGGGCTTTTATATCTCCAGAGAGGGCTTCTCTAATATCTTCCATGCCTTTTTCGAGCCTGGCTAGAATCTTGGGAATCATCATTCTGAACTCTAGATCTGACATATTACCAATGTCTGTATTGATTAGGTCCCTAACCTTCGGTACTGCCTCTTGTTCTTTTTTTTTTTTTTTTTTTTTTTGTGGTGAATTTTTCTGCCTTGTCATTTTGTCCAGATAAGAGTATAAGAAGGAGCAAGTAAAATATTAAAAGGGTGGCAAAAACCCCAGAAAAATGTGCTGTAACCAAATCAGAAGAGACCCCAAATCTTGGGGGGGAGAAAGGGGATAAAAAGAGGTTCAGAACAAAAAAATAGAAAAAATCAAAAAAAGAAAACAAATAAAGAAAAAATATGAAAAAGAAAGAAAAAATATATATATTAGATAAACTAGTTTAAAAATGTTAAAAAAGAAAAGAGTAAAAATTTAAAATATCTATCAGAAGAAGAAAAAATAATTGAAAAAAAAATAAATGAACCGCAAGACTAAAGAATCATGGGGAGAAAGCCATGAGTTCCGTGCTTTGTTTTCTCCTCCACTGGAATTCCACTGCTGTCCTTGATATTGAACCTGCTTTCCTTGGCAGATGAACTTCGTCCTGGCTGGATTTTTTGTTGATCTTCTGGGGGAGAGGCCTGTTGTAGTGACTCTCAAGTGTCTTTGCCCGAGGCGGAATTGCACCACCCTTACAGGGGGCGGGGGGAGACTATGTAATCTGCTCGGGTTCACTTTCGGGAGATTTTGTTCCCTGAACACTTCCGGTAGAGTTCTGGAGGACGGGAATGAAAATGGCGGCCTCCCAGTCTCCAGCCCAGAGGAGCCGAGAGCCCAGGGCCCCACTCCTCAGTGTGCCCCCAGAAAACAGCACCCAATCACTCCTGTATCCCCAGCCTCCAGCCACGCTCCGAGCTCACCCAGCCTGCGACCGGTTCAAGGTAAGCCCCAGCTGAGAGCTCAGTCCTCGGCTCTGTCTCTGTAGCTGGCTTCCCTGTTCTAATACTCATGAGCTCTGTGCCACTCCGACACCCCCAATTCTTCTGTGACCCTGCGGGACCTGGGGCCACACTGACCCCGCGTGGGCTTCACCCCGGTTTAGCCTCTGGAGCAATGTCCCTCAGTGGAACAGACTTTTAAAAGTCCTGATTTTGTGCTCCTTTGCTCCGCCACTTGCCGTGAGCCGGCCCCTCCCCCCGCGGTCTATCTTCCTGTCGTTTTGGATTCACTTCTCCGCCAGTCCTACCTTTCAGAAAGTGGTTGATTTTCTATTTCTAGAATTGCTGTTGTTCTTCTCTTCGATCTCCCGTTGGATTTGTAGGTGTTTGCAATGTTTAGATAAACTATGTAGCTGATCTCCTGCTACCTGATGTAGTCTCAGACTGCTACTTCTCCGCCATCTTGACTCCTCTCAAGAGATGGTGTTTTCAAATTACAAATTACTAACCATATTGATAATAATAATGGTGAGAATTTGTTTAGATTTCCTGTACCATAGATCCTCTTCTATTTGCTATTTATATATATTACAGCATTTGACACTCCAGGAAAACTCATAGGATATTGTCATTTTCTGCATCCTGTTCATGGTCACACAACTACTAAATAGTACATCCTAGATTTGCATGCATGTCTACCTGATTTCAAAGCATATGCCATTTCTCATCCATGTCATTCTTTAATTCTAAATTGTCTGTTCATACCTGTGATGATCTCAGGTATGTAAGAAGACAAAATCACATATTCCATCAGAGATTTTGGTTAGAGAGGAATTGGTGAGCATGCTGATTATGGCAATGAATTTTATCATTCTTAGTCCTTCTATAGGTGACAATAAATCTAGACTTCAGATGGCTATCTCTCAGAATGGGCAAATTGGGTTTCCAAGTAGAGGAAACAATACCCTCATTATTCTCCAAAAAAGTAATCTTTCAAAGTAGCCGAACAGAACCACAGAGAATCAGAATAGAACGCTAAAGCTGAAACCTGATGTGACTTGCTAGGGAATGTGGGCACCACAACCTGCATCCACTTTGCAGGCAGAACAACAGACTCATGCCATGTTCCTTTAAATTCTCAAACAATGATAACATTTCAAAATGTTTTTCATTATAATCTTCTTGCTACAAAAGTGAGAGATTATCACTATGATATTAATCATTGATACAATCAATATTTACATTGATTTTGTACTCATAAAGTTCAAAGAAAAATGCACCTTAAATATGAACAATGGTATTTCTCAAACTGATATTCTATTTATTAATCAAAAATAATGGGTCATAGTATCTGGAATCAGAAATGAAACATGATTTGTGTGTATCCGCACATCAGGACTTAGAGAAACCAAAAAAAAAATCCAGTATCCAGGGGCATTTGGGTGGCTCAGTGGGTTAAACCTCTGCCTTGGGATCAGGTCATCATATCAGAGTCCTAGGATCAAGCCCCACATCAGGCCCTCTGCTCAGAAGGGAGCCTGCTTCCCCCTCTCTCTCTGCCTGCTTCTCTGGCTGCTTGTGATCTCTCTCTCTGTCTGTGTCAAATAAATAAATAACATCTTTAAAAAGAAAAATCCAGGGGCGCCTGGGTGGCTCAGTGGGTTAAGCCACTGCCTTCGGCTCAGGTCATGATCCCAGGGTCCTGGGATCGAGCCCCGCGTCGGGCTCTCTGCTCAGCGGGGAGCCTGCTTCCCTTCCTCTCTCTCTGCCTGCTTCTCTGCCTACTTGTGATCTCTGTCTGTCAAATGAATAAATAAAATCTTTAAAAAAAAAATAAATAAAATAAATAAAAAGAAAAATCCAGTATCCAGAACAGCAAAAGATGTTTCATGGAAAATCAGGACAGCAGAAGGCAAGCAGTCAAATATCTAAAGATATGCTTAATTTAATAGCCAATAGCAAATAAAGAATACCATATCTAGCTTTGCAATACAATTTTCAGATAGATTCTTAAATGCAAGTTTCCAAATTAATATAAATTGATTCTAATAATGCATTTTAAATGAGTAACTAGAGATGAGAACTTCCATTTTAGACTTACATTGCCATTTGTTTTTAAGTATAGATATTTAAGAAAATACTACATACCCTTTAGTGAAAAACAGTAAAAGTAAGACAAATTGAAGCCTCAAATGTGGATTATGATATAACGTACCCAGAAAAGTCAAGAGATTTGATCTAAGCATATTTGCAAAGCTGAAGGAAAATTTAGTCACATGTTATATTAACAACAGTGCTGCTGAATATAATTACCCAAACTACGATTTAGTTTTGGAAACTGTTAGGATCCCAGTACTGTTTTACAAAAACAAATCATTTAAAGAAGAAAAATTACCACTAGCTGAGTACCCTTAAATGCTGTCAGGTTATGAAATAGTCTCTGAAAAACCACTTAGTCACTGATAATGACAAATCTTATTTATGTACTTTCACAATATAGCTCAGTTTATTTCTGAATAGAGGCCCCTCATAATGGAATTCAATATTGATTAAGCACACAATTAATAAATCAATTTAATTCTAAAGCATTGATTTTTTTTTTTTCCAGTGAGCTATCTTTTTTCAATTGAGAAATGTGAATTTAAGATTGCCTGTTATTTGTCCTTGGAAAAATTGATAAATGATTGAAAGCTTGTTAAAATTTGAGTTTTCTTTCTAACAGAGGGATCCCTTTCCCTCCATGGAAAATATACTTATTTTAAAACTATATGTACATTATATACATTATATACAATATATAAAACATATGTGTTATATAGAGGTAATATACACATAGGTGTATAGGTACATACACAACTTTTTTTTTAAGATTTTATTTTTTTAGGGCAGTTTTAGCTTTATATCAAAATGGAGAGGGAAAGACAGAGACTCCCCCTTTACCTCCTGTCCCTAAATGTGCATAGCCTCCCTCATTATAAATTATTATAAATATCATTCACCAAAGTCGTCCATTTGTGCAATTGATGAAACTACACTGACATACCATAATCACACAAAGTCCATCATTTACCTTAGGTTTCATTTTTGGTGTTGAACATTCTATGAATTTGGACAAATATGTAATGACATCCATCCATCATTATACTATCCTAGAGAGTATTTTCACAGCTCTAAAAATCCTACCTATTCATCTCCCATTCCCACCCTTACTCCTGGCAACCACTTATCCTTTTACTATCTCTAGAGTGTTGCCTTTACTAGAATGTCATACGATTGGATTCATACAAAATGTAGACTTTTCACATTGACTTCTTTCATTTAGTAATATGCATTTAAGGTTCGTCCCTGTCTTTTCACACCTTGATATCTCTTTTCTTTATTTTTCCCCCTTCTCCTCCCCTTCACCTCCTTCCTCTTCCCCCCTCCTCCTCCTCCCCCTCCTCCTTCTCCTCCTCCTCTCTCTCTCTCTCTTTCTCACTACTAAATAATAATCCATTGTCTGGATGTACTACAGTTTATTTATCTATTCATTCACCTACTGAAGGACATCTTGGTTGCTTCCATGTTTTGGCAAATATGAATAAAGTTGCTATAAGCATCTGTGTGCAGGTTTTTACATGGACATAAGTTTTCCACTCCAATGGGTAAGTACCAAAGTGTATAATTGCTGGATCGTATGATAAGAGTATGTTTAGTTTGGCAAGAAACTACCAATCTCTCTTCCAAAGTGGCTACAATATTTCACATTCCCACCAGCAATCAAAGACAGTTCCTACTGCTCCACAGCTTCACCAGCATTTGGTGTTGTCAGTGTTTCAATTTTGGTCATTTGAACAGATGCATAATGGTACCTTGTTGTTTTAATTCGTATTTCCCTGATGATATATAATGTAGTATATCTTTTCATATGCTTGTTTGCCATCTGTATATGTTCTTTGGTGAAATGTCTGTTAAGATCTTTGGATTTTTTTTTTAAATGTTGGGTTCTTTTGTTTTCTTATTGCTAAGTTTTAAGAGTTCTTTGTATATTTTGGATGACAGTCCTTTATTGAATTTTTTTTTACCACTATTTCATCCCAATTTGGGGCTTGTCTTCTAATTCTCTTGGCATTGTCTTTTAATTTTAATAGAGTCTAGCTTATCAATTCTTTCTTTCATATATCTTTATGGGTCATGTCTTTGGTGTTGTATTTAAAAGGAATCACCACACCTATGATTTTCTCCTATGTTATCTTCTAGGAGTTTTAGTTTTACATCATACATTTAGAACTATGGTCCATTTTGAGTTAATTTTTGTGGAAAGTATAAGGTCTGTGTCTAGAGTCTTTTTTTTTTTTCTTTTCTTTTTTGTGTATGGATGTCCAGGCTTTCTAATACAGTTTACTGAAGAGAATATCATTGCTCTACCACATGTACTTTTTTTGTAATAAAGTGATTTATTTCAACCTTACCAAAATCAGAGTGTTCATAAAGACATCCCAAAATACCTTTATCTATTATAACAACAGTGTTCAGGAAGAATAGCTGGTTTTAGTGTTCAGCTTTTTTATTTTTCTCCATCAATAGTAGATAATCAATTTGAACCGATTTTCTTCTTTTCTAATGCATTTATTTTCCGGTGATTTATGTGCTCATTCCAAACAATTGGACCAAAGAAACCTCCACCCCTGAGCATTAAACATTTGATCAATATAAGAGTTTCATTGTAGAAAGTAGTGTTAAAAGTTTATTCATTCAGTGCACTCTTTAGAGATGATTAACTGTTTTTATTATATTAAAGCAAACCCAAAGCCATCTGCCAAAGGCGATTGTGTCCAAGCACTGAAACCATTTCATGTGAAAACTCATTTTCAGGCTCCTAATTATTTTTCATTATAGTGGCAGTGTGGAATAGATTGGAATTGGACAGTAATTGCCAGGTCTGAGCAGTGTGGACCATTGCAATGTATCAGTTTAGATGAAGTGTGACAAGGATACATCTAGCTACTATATAACTTCCATTAACCAACTTCCCTGTCCCTGATCATGTAACACTTCATAGAATGTGGTCAGCACAAGGTCATAATAATGGCTTTCTGACCGACTTCAAGTATTTTGTATAAGTGCAAGCTGTTAACCCCTGTGTTAGCATTGTTCTAGGAATGTCCAGTTATTATAGTTGTCAAAAGTATCTGTTTCTTCAAGAGGGACAGGTAAACTTTTTTTTTAATATTTTATTTATTTATTTGACAGAGAGAGAGAGGTCACAAGTGGGCAGAGAGGCAGGCAGAGAGAGAGGGAGAAACAGGCTCCCCACTGAGCAGAGAGCCCGATGCGGGGCTTGATCCCAGGACCCTGAGATCATGACCCGAGCCGAAGGCAGAGGCTTAAACCACTGAGCCACCCAGGCACCCCGACAGGTAAACTTTTTTAAAGTACAAAGTTCAAGCTCAAGTTTGACTTCTTTCATATATAATAATCCAAAAGGGAAAGCATGACAAAAATTATAATAATTTCATATAATTTTAAGTGATCAATATTATTCAGTCAATTCAGTATACTGATCATAAAAATTCTATCCAAGTAGAAAACAGTCTCAAATTATTTCTAAATATTCAACCAAGCAGATTATTTTTAAACAAACTTACTAGTAAAGTGAAACAGCCATACCTAGAGATAGACTCTTTTCATAAATAAGTTTTCTATACAGGAGTAACACTAACAATATTTGAGTGACTTTCAACCGGGTGATCATGTCCCCTTCCCGCCCCCCCCCCCCCCCGCCACCAATGTCTGGAGACATTTTCGCTTGTTACAGGGGGCAGTGATCCTATTGGCATCTAGTGGATTGAGTCTAGGGATGTTACTAAACATTGAAAATGCACAGGATAGATTTTCCACAACACAGACAACAGATAATTATCTGTCCTAAAACGTCAATAGTGTCAAGATTGAAAAAACTCTGGAATATACGTATTAACTTCCAATTTGTTGTTTCCCTGTTCCCCAAAATATAAAAATTATTTTTTAGTGATTGGCTTTTTAAAAATAATTTCCCTCTGTAGAACATTAAGTCATCAATATAATTTAGTAATAAATTTCCCTCTATATTATATTTTATTTTACCTAATATAAATTTATGCATATAACAAATTAGGATTTTTAACTCATGGTCCTTTTTTGCCCCTCGGTTTTAATTCAAAATAATTGACCTGCTTTACCGTGTAAATTTAAGGTGTACAGTATGATGGTTTGATTCACATGTATTGTGAAAAGATTACCACAGTAGATTTAGCTAGCATGTATCTTCTTAAATGGATACAATGAAAAAAAAGAAAAAAAATTTACTTGTGATGAAACCTCTTAGTATTTACTGTCTTAACAACTCTCCTAGATCTCAAATGGTAGTTTTAAATACAAGCATCATGTTGTACATTATATCCCTGGTATTAATGTATCTGGTAGCTGAAAGTTTGTACCTTTTCGCCACTTTTCCCCTTCCCCTATTCTTTGCCTCTGGTAGCCAGAAGTCTGATCTCTTTCTATGTGAGGTTGGATGTTTTGTTTCGTTTTGTTTTAGATTACACATTTAAAGTGAAATAAAACAGTGTTTGTCTTTCTCTGATTTATTTTGCTTAGCATAATGCCTTTAAGGACCATCCATGTTGTCACAAATGGTAGGATTTCTTCATTTTTTATGGCTGATAATATTCTATCTTGTATATATACCATAACTTTTTTATCCATTCATCAATGGATGGTGACTTAAGTTATTTTTATGTGTTGACTATTGTAAATCATGTCACCATAAACATGGAGGTGCCTATTGTCACCTTCATGAGGTAGGATTCCTGGTGATCAAAGCCAAATGACAGGGACTACCAACTGATGATCAGTGGGTGACTATATTTCTCACAATCACTTCTTTTATACTTTATACAAGATCTGGTTACAAACGGGATATAGATTTACATGCAGGACATGGGCTACATGTGGGATGTTGCCTAGGTGCAGGCAATCAAGTGTGACAAGTGAACGACAATGATCATCTCTTAGCTTTAAATTACAAGAGAAAATTTAAGGATTCTCCACACTTAGCAGATACATATAAAGGAGGATATGAAAGCACTCCGGGGATCCTCCCAAGTTTATTATGGGCATCAGCCCAGGACAACTCTTGCCTCCATCTCCTGGAGCTTTCTCACAGGATCCGACATGACCCCAGTCTCATTGGCAAGGATCTGGGTTGTGTTCCAACAGCAGGTATCTTTTCAAATGATTATTTTCACTTTCTTTAGATATATTCTGAAAACTGGAATTGCTGGGTTGTATGGAGTTCTATTTTTCATTTTTTTTAAAAGATTTTATTTATTTATTTGTCAGAGAGAGAGGGAGAGAGAGAGAGCAAGCACTGGCAGACAGAGTGGCAGGCAGAGGCAGAGGGAGAAGCAGGCTCCCCGCCGAACAAGGAGCCCGACGTGGGACTGGATCCCAAGATGCTGGGATCATGACCCGAGCCGAAGGCAGCCACCCAACCAACCAAGCCACCCAGGCGTTTTTCATTTTTTGAGGACACTCTCTACCGATTTCCATTGTGGCTGTATTAATTTACAATGCCATGAACAGTGCACAGGATTCCCACTTTTCCACATCTGCACCAGCATTTGTTATCTCTTGTCATTTTTTTTTTTAAGGATTTTATTTATTTATTTATTTGACAGAGAGATCACAAGTAGACAGAGAGGCAGGCAGAGAGAGAGGAAGCAGGCTCGTTGCTGAGCAGAGCCCGATGCGGGACTCGATCCCAGGACCCTGAGATCATGACCTGAGCCGAAGGCAGCGGCTTAACCCACTGAGCCACCCAGGCGCCCCTCTCTTGTCTTTTTGATGATGGTCATTTTAACAGGTGTGAGGTGATATCTCATTGTGGCTTTAATTTGCATTTTCCTAATGACTAGTGATGTTAAGCATCTTTACTATGTATCTTACTGTGTATCTTCTTTAGAGGATTTGCCCATTTTTAAATTGAGTCTTTCTTCACTTTTGCTATTGAGTTGTATGAGTTCTTTACATAACTTTGGGTATTAACCCCTTATCAGAAATATAGATTGTAGATATTTTTTCCCATTTCATAGGTTTCCTTTTCACTTTGTTGGTATTTATCTATTTATTTATTGCTGTGCAGGTGCTTTTTAGTTTGAGGTAGTCCTACTTGTTTATATATGATTTTGTTGCTAGTGCTTTAGGTGTCATATCAAAAAATCATTACCAAGATTCATGCTAATGAGCTTTATTTTTATGTTCTTCCAAAAGCTTTATGGTTTTAAGTCTTATGTTTAAGCTTTTAATCCATATTGAGTTAATTTTTGTGGGTGGTATAAGATACAGGTCCAATTTCATTCCTGTACATGTGAAAATCCAATTATCACAGCACCATTTATTGAAGACTCTCTTTTCTCTATTGAGTATTCTTGGCTCTCTTGTCAGATATTAGTTGATCCTATATGCTTGGGTTTATTTCTGAGCTTTTTATCCTGTTCTGTTGGTCTACTTGTCTGTTTTCATGCAAGTATCATACTCTTTTGATGACGATAGGTTTATGATATAGATTGAAACCTGAAAGTATGATGACTCCTGCTTTGTTTTTCTTTCTCAGAATTTCTTTCACTGTTCAGGATCTTTTTGGATTCCATATAAGTATTAGGAGTGTTTTTTTTTTTTTCTACTTCTGTATAAAATACCATTGGAATCTTGATAGATATTGCATTGGATCTGTCAATAGTTTTTGGTAATATTGACTTTTTTTTTCATGGTTTTCTTTTCAACGCTTTCTTTCATCAATGTCTTATAGTTTTCAGTGTACAGGTATTTAACCTCCTTGGTTAAACTTATTCCTAGCCATTTACTCTTTCTGATGCCGTTGTAAATGAGATTATTTTCTTGACTTACTTTTCTTATATTTCATTACTGGTATATAGAAATGCATCAGATTTTTGTATATTAATTTTGTATCCTGTCATTTTACTGAATTCATTTGTTCATTCTAACAGGTTTTTTTTTTTTCTTTTTTAAGATTTTATTTATTTATTTGACAGAGAGATCACAAGTAGGCAGAGAGGCAGAGAGAGAGAGGAAGAAGCAGGATCCCTGCTGAGCAGAAAGCCCGATGCGGGGCTTGATCCCAGGACCACGAGATCATGACCTGAGCCGAAGGCAGGGACTTAACCCACTGAGCCACCCAGGCGCCCCCATTCTAACAGTTTTTTGATGGAGTCTTCAGGATTTTCCAATTATAGTCTCAAGTCATCTGCACACAGTGACAATTTTTCTTCTACCTTTTAAATTTGCACTTTTTTGCTTCTAATTGCTATGCCTAGGATTTCCAATACTATGATAAATAAAAAGGACAAGAGTGGGCATTCTTATCTTATTCCTGATCTTAGAGGAAAACCTTCCAGTATTTCACTATTGAGTATGATATTAGTTGTGGGTTTGTCATTTATAGTCCTTATTTTGTTGAGGTAATTTCCTCCCTACCCACTTTGTTGAGAGTTTTTATCATAAATAGACATTGAATTTTGTGAAATACTCTTTCTATATGTGTTGAGATGATTGTATCATTTTTATCTTTCATTTTGTTGATGAAGTATGTAACATTAATTGATGTACAGTGGTTAAAACATTTTGGCAACCCTGGAATAAATCCCACTTGATCATGGTGTGTATGATCCATTTTGTGTATTATTTAAATTTGTTTCTTACTATATATTGGCCTGTAATTTTCTTTTTTCCCTCCCTTCGTTCCTTCCTTCCTTTCTCTCTCTCTGTCTCTCTCTTTCTTCTTTTCTTCCTTTCTTCCTTTCATCCTTTCTTGTCTGATTTTGGTATCAGGCTAAGACTGGCTTCATAAAATGTGTATAGGAATATTCCCACCTCTTTGATTTTTTGGAAGATTTTGAGAAGGGGTGGCATTAATTCTTCTTTAAGTGTTAAAATTTGCTGGTGAATTTATCTGATACTGAGTTTTCCTTTGTTGGGAGATTTCTGATTCCTGATTTGATCTCCTTAGTAGTAATTAGTTTATTCAGATTTTCTATTTCTTCCTGATTCCATTTTTTTTTTTTTTAAAGATTTTATTTATTTATTTGACAGAGAGAGATCACAAGTAGGCAGAGAGGCAGGCAGAGAGAGTGAGAGGGAAGCAGGCTCCCTTCAGAGTGGAGAGCCGGACGTGGGACTCGATCCCAGGACCCTGAGATCATGACCTGAGCCGAAGGCAGCGGCTTAACCCACTGAGCCACCCAGGCGCCCCTGATTCCATTTTAGTAAGTTGAATTTTTCTAGGAATTTTTGCATTTCTTCTAGGTTGTCAATTTATTGGCATACAGTCGTTCATAGTAGGTTCTTATCACCATGTGAATTTCTGTCATACCTGTGGTGATGTCTCATTTTTCATATATAATTTTGTTGATGTAGGTCCTTTCTGTTTTCTTCGATTAGTGTGGTAATGGTTTGTCAGATTTGTTTATCTTTTTCCTAGAAATTTAGTTTGATTCATCTTAGTTGGTTCATCTTTCTTATTGTTTTCCTGTTCTCTATTTCATTTATTTCTGCTCTAATTTTTACTATTTCCTTTTCCTTTCTTCTGCTAACTTGGCTCCCTATGTTCTTTTTTTTTTTCCTTTCCTTTTACTTATTTAAAGCACAGTTAGGTTGTTTATTTAGAATCTTCTTTGTTTCTTTTTCTTTTTCTTTTTTTCTTTTTATTTATTTTAATTTGTTTATTTTCAGTGTAACAGTGTTCATTGTTTTTGCACCACACCCAGTGCTCCATGCAGTACGTGCCCTCCCTATTACCCACCACCTGGTTCCTCAAACTCCCATTCCCCCGCCCCATCAAAACCCTCTGGTTGTTTTTCAGAGTCCATAGTCTCTCATGGTTCATCTCCCCTTCCAGTTTCCCTCAACTCCCTCTTCTCTTCATCTCCCCATGTCCTCCGTGTTCTTTGTTATGCTCCACAAATAAGTGAGACCATATGATACTTGACTCTCTCTGCTTGACTTATTTCACTCAGCATAATCTCTTCCAGTCCTGTCCATGTTGCTACAAAAGTTGGGTATTCATTCTTTTTGATGGAGGCATAATACTCCATTGTGTATATGGACCACATCTTCCTTAGCCATTCGTCCATTGAAGGGCATCTTGGTTCTTTCCACAGTTTGGCGACCGTGGCCATTGCTGCGATAAACACTGGAGTACAGATGGCTCTTCTTTTCACTACATCTGTATCCTTGGGGTATATACCCAGCAGTGCAATTGCAGGGTCATAGGGAAGCTCTATTATTAATTTCTTGAGGAATCTCCACACTGATCTCCCAAGTGGCTGCACTAACTTGCATTCCCACCAACAGTGTAAGAGGGTTCCCCTTTCTCCACATCCTCTCCAACACATGTTGTTTCCTGTCTTGCTAATTTTGGCCATTCTAACTGGTGTCAGGTGGTATCTCAATGTAGTTTTAATTTGAATCTCCTTAATGGCTAGTGATGATGAACACTTTTCATGTGTCTGATAGCCATTTGTATGTCTTCATTGGAGAAGTGTTTGTTCATATCTTCTGCCCATTTTTTGATATGATTATCTGTTTTGTGTGTGTTAAGCTTGAGGAGTTCTTTATGGATCCTGGATATCAACCTTTTGTCTGTACTGTCATTTGCAAATTTCTTCTCCCATTCCATGGGTTACCTTTTTGTTTTGTTGACTCTTTCCTTTGCTGTGCAGAAGTTTTTGATCTTGATGAAGTCCCAAAAGTTCATTTTCGCTTTTGTTTCCTTTGCCGTTGGAGACATATCTTGAAAGAAGTTGCTGTGGCTGATATCGAAGAGGTTACTGCCTATGTTCTCCTCTAGTATTCTGATGGATTCCTGTCTCACATTGAGTCTTTTATCCATTTCAAGTTTATCTTTGTGTATGGTGTAAGAGAATGGTTGAGTTTCATTCTTCTACATATCGCTGTTCAGTTTTCCCAGCACCATTTATTGAAGAGACTGCCTTTTTTCCATTGTATATTTTTTCCTGTTTTGTCGAAGATTATTTAACCATAGAGTTGAGCGTCCATATCTGGGCTCTCCACTCTGTTCCACTGGTCAATGTGTCTGTTTTTATGCCAGTACCACGCTGTCTTGGTGATCACAGTTTTGTAGCTGGAATCTTCTTTGTTTCTTAATGAAGGTGTTTTTTGCTATAAACTTCTGTTTTAGAACTCCTTTTGCTGTGCCCCTGAAGTTCTGGTATTTGGTATTTCCATTTTCATTTGTCTCAAACAACTTTTTTTATTTCCCTTTTAATTTCTTCTTTGATATGTTCATTGTTTAGGAGACTGTTGTTTAATTTCCATGTATTCATGAATTTTCCAGTTTTCCTCTTGTTACTGATTTCTAGTTCCATGCCATTGTGGTCAGAGAAGATACTTGTATGATTGCAATTTTCTTGAATTTTAAGCTTTGATTTGAGGTCTAACATATATATGGTCTATCTTAGAAAATGTTCCATGTGTGCTTGAAAATAAAGTGTATCCTGGTTTTGTTTAGAATGCTCTGTATATGTCTGTTTGGTCCACTAGGTTTGTACTGTTGTTCAAATGTGCCATTGCCTTAGTAATTCTCTGTCTAAATGGTCTATCCATTGTTGGGAGTGGGATATAAAAATTCCCAACTCTTATTGTAATATAACTGATTTATCCTTTTAGCTCTGTTAGTTTTTGCTTAACATATTAGGTGCTCCAATGTTGCTCCACAAATATTTATAATTATTATACTTTTCTGACTTATTGACCACTTTATCATTATATGACTTGCTTTGTCTCTTTTTACTTAATTTAGTGTAAAGTTTATTTTGTCTAAGTATAGCTATCCCTGCTTTTATTTTGTTTGGTTTGTTTTTTTTGTTTGTTTGTCTTTGCTTTAAATGTTCTTTTTTTCCCCCCCATTCCATCATTCTGTTCTATTCTATTCTATTCATTCTATTCTAGTACACTCCATCTGAGTGTACTAAAGACCAAAGTGAGTCTCTTGAAGACTACATGTTATTGGATCTTGCTTATTTTTTTATCCATTCAGTGATTCTGTGCTTTTTAATTAGATAACTTAATCTGCTTATGTTTAAAGAAATATGCTTATGTTTAAAGAAATTATTGGTGGATGAAGACTATTGCCATTTTGTTATTTTGTTATTGTGTTTTGTTGTTGTTGTATTGTTTTTTCTTTTCTTTTCTTTCTTTTTTTTTTTAAAGATTTTATTTATTTATTTGACAGAGAGAAACCACAACAAGGCAGAGAGGCAGGCAGAGAGAGAGAGAGAGAGGGAAGCAGGCTCCCTGCTGAGCAGAGAGCCCGATGCGGGACTCGATCCCAGGACCCTGAGATCATGACCTGAGCCGAAGGCAGCGGCTTAACCCACTGAGCCACCCAGGCGCCCTCTTTTCTTTTCTTTCTTTATTTTAATTTAATTTAATTTTATTTTTTGGTTGCTTTGGTGATTTCTTTTTCCTTGCCTTTTGTCCTGCAGCCTTTTTTGATGTTGTGATATCTCTTTGGTATCACTGTGCATTGACTTCTTTATTTTGTTCTTTTGTGTAATTACCATAGGATCTAACTTCATGGCTACTATTAGGCTAACATAAAATATCTTAAATTTATAGCACCCTGTTTTAAACTGATAACAACTTAACCTCAGTAGAATTTGTAAGCTTTACACTTTTTTCCTCTTCACATTTTATGTTCTTGCTGTTATAATTTACATGTTTTATATATTGTGTAACTAATAGCAAATTATTGCAGTTATGGTTATTTTCATTATATTTATCTTTTAACTTTTAAACCAGATTTATAGGGGTACCTGGTGGCTCAGTGGGTTAAGTCTCTGCCTTTGACTTGGATCATGATCTCAGGGTACTAGGATCAAGCCCCGCATCTGCTCTATGCTCAGAAGAGGACCTGCTTCCACCTCTCTCTCTGCCTGCCTCTCTGCCTACTTGTGATCTCTCTGTCAAATAAGTAAATTAAATCTTAAAAAAAAAACAACTAGATTTATAAGTGAATTATATGCCACTATTACTATATTGCAGAATCTATGACTCTACATTTACCATTACCAGTGAAATGTATACTAACTTTATGTTTTTATGACGTTAAGTGGTATTATTTTACTTCCTTTGAAAGAACTTTGTTTAGCATTTCTTGTAAGACATGTCTGACAGTATGAACTTCCTCAGTTTTTGTTTGTTCAGGAAAGTCTTTCCCTTTGCTCACTTCTAGCTTCACAGTATACAGAATTCTTAGTTGACAGTTATTTTGTTTCAGTATTTTGAATATGTTATCCCATTCTCTTCTGGACCAAAAGCTTTTTGCTAAAAAATCCACTGATAGTCTTATGGAGGTTCTCTTATATATAACTTCTCTTTTTCCCCTCGCTATTCTTAAAATTCTTTCTTTGTCCTCTGACTAATTATAATGTGTCTCAGTGCAGTCCTATATATGTTCAATGTATTTGGAATCCTTTATACATCATAGATCTGGATGTCTATTTCTCCTCCCAGGTTTGTTCTTAGCCATTATTGTTTTAAATATACTTTCTGTCCCTTTCTCTTTCTCTTTTCCTTCTGGAATTCCCAAAATGCAAATATAGCTTTGTTGTTGTTGTTGTTGTTGTTGTTTCCCCATTGTTACCCATGATTCCCATAGGCTTTCTTTACCCTTTTTCATTCTTTTATCTTTTTTCTCTGCTAACTTGGTAATTTCTAATGCATTATCTTCCAGGTCACTGATTCTTTCTTTTGCATGTTTGAGTCAACTTTTGAAACTCTATTGAATTATTCAGTTATTAAAGTTTTCAACCCTGGGACTTCTGTTTTTCTTAGGACAGGACTCAAGACCTATGCAGCTTATTGTATGGAGACCCAAATCAGGTCAGCCAGGTGAGGCCAGGTTTTGCTCTAAAGATGTAAGAAGCCACAGGCTCCACTTTCAGGTTCAAGTACCACTGTAGGTACTGTTATTGAATGAGCTATGCAGCTTCCTGTGGGTACTGGTTAGGTTCTATGATCAGACAGACTAAAGGCTGTATTCAGTGATGAACAGAGCTACAAATTAGAATCCCTCCCAGGCACAGCACGAAAAACAGCTCTAAAGCTAGTAAAGTTCTTTCTTCACTTAACTCAAGCTAACTCACATCCCAAGTTCCCTAACTGAACAGGGCCACTGGCTTTGCTCTGCCAACTATTAGCTCTGCCTTTCCACTCTCAGCTTAAGAACCACTGGACTGCACATCTTCCAAGTGTTGTGGCCAGCCCTTCTAGTCAAATGGAGCAGAAAGACATGCTGTGTTGCAGATAGGGCTATGCCATTCCCTCCATGCCTTGTGAGAAAGGACAGGGATGACACCAGGCTACTTTCAATTTTCCAAATAGGCTCTCTTGTTAGGAGTAGCTGGGAGCTGCCCTTAGCCTTGGTCTGAATTAATTTTTCTACCTGTGTGTATTGTGGGAAAGTTCCACACCCAACACTGGATTTGATCTGAGTGAGAGCAATTGGTTCTGCCCACCTGTCTCTTAGCTTGAGTGTTGCTGGGCTGCATTGCTTCCAGACTTGTCACCAGCTGTGTGGTCAAACGGGGCTGAGAGACACTTTCCATGGTGGGTGGGGCTGTGCTTCAGCATCTTCCCTGGGCATGGGCAAATCAAGCTCTAGGGCCAGCAAACTCCTTGTTTGAGGATTCAAATCAGGCAGAGCTGCAAACCCCCCCCCCCCCCCAGGTTTCCTGGTGAAAGTGCAACACTGACTTTGTTCTGTGTGTGAGCAGAAACACTAGGTGGAGTACTCTCTAGACACTGTAGATATGAATTTGTCTGCCAAGATCTCTGCGCTGGTTATTGCAAGTTCCTCCCCACTTCCCTGTCACAGTCAGATTCCCAGGAGTTAAGCCCTGCAGGTTCCTTTGCTATCTCTTTTGTGTGAAATCAGAGTAGGGGTTGCTACAGTGCAACCCACAATGCTAAGGGAATCATAGTTGTCCCACTTGTGTTCTCTTTCCGCACTGGGGGAACTGCAGGCTCAGTGAGATGTTTCTGTGTGATATTGCACTGGCCTGGGAAAGAAGCAATACAATCAATGTGTAGCCCTTTCTTTTTTCTCTTGCCCTTCTCATGCAATCTGTCTTGGTCTCTGTGGTGCAGGGTGGGAGGATTGAGCCTCACCTTTGTGTTCTAAGAGTCTCTCAATCATGTCCTATTCTTGGATAGTTGTTAATTAATTGTTCTTGTGTGGGAGAGCAAAGTCAGGAACAACCTATGTCAACATCTTGGTAACATCACTTTCATCATGATCTTTTAATTGCCTGTCTGAGCTAATCATTTCACATGATGCTGTATGTGTACCAGCAAAAGCCTCCTAATGAAATGCTTTCTTTTCCAAATAGAGTTGAATCACACCCATCTGAGAGAAGCAGTCTTTCTAATTTTATGTGGGTCTTTAAGATGCTCTAAAAGTGGTGGTATGGAATAATCCGAATTTAGGTCCTGCATGTGGCCATGGAAACAATCTTGTAACTTAGGTATTTTTTTTACAATATTTCTTTTTATGTATTTTTGTAATAGCCATATAGCCAAGCACATAGCTACCCAGCATTATAAATATTTATTTTATGTGGTTGATATCTTAGAATAGTTATTTTCTAAGTAGAAAAAAATACTTTGTCAGTTATTCTATACTCTTTAAAATGACCAGCATCTTTGTAAGTATTTCACAGGATGTTTACATTTATAGTCTCCTTTACTATGCTTCAAATTCTTTTAAAATGTTCAAGGCACCTCGGTATAATTATCTTAAAATCTATTTAAAAAGCTAGCACATCCCATGTAGGTTTATAACTTAAAACATGCTAAAATTGGAGAAATGATTCACAAATCTAGAAGTCAAATATTTTTCCCTCACAAACAAACTTAACAAAACGCTCAAATTTATGTAATTGCAAATATTTGAATAATTCAGTGAGAAATGAACTATTTGAACCACCAATTGAGGATACTAGGTTTGATGAATAGAATTGCCCAAGTTTGAGAGCCATAAATCTCCACTTTCATTTAGTATTGCCAACTCTCTTCTTGACCTCGTGCTCTGTTCTGGGCAGTCTATTATGAGTTTAATCATAGGTTATAAATATATGTCACAACTGAGTTGATTAACACGTGGATCTACCTATGTATAGCAGAAAGGAACATGACCACATGACCCAGCTGGAGTGCTCTAGTCCACAAAATGCACACTGTAGACCTTGCACACTATCTAGAAACTTTTAATTCCATTTTATTCAAATAAATCTTGTCATACTTCTTGATGTAAATTTTATTTGTCTTATTAATGTATAACTTATGGAGTAAATATAAAATTGGTGTATAATACAAACTGTGTTTTCTAAGTATAATAGATATACATGGCAAATAAAAACTTGAAAATAATTTATATCACACTAGTAACCAGTAAACTGAAAATTAGAATTAAGGAATAATCATTTTTATTCATTAGAGTTACATTACTGAAAAGATAAATACTAAGTAGTGTTTGATTGACTATAGGGGTATAAACCGGTAAAACAGTAGAAGCAAAGTAACTTGAAAATACATCTATCAAGTGTGAGATGCATATAATATTTGTTCTGGATAATGTAGCTCTACTAGTGTATTTTAAAGCATCCTTACCCATTTTTAGAGAGATTCTTATCAAATGGCATTTAATGCAGCATTATCTGAGCAGCAAAATAACAACATAAAAACCCGAAACAACCCAAAATGTCTTTCAGTTAGATAAAAGTCAAATAAATTATTGTTTAATGGAATGCTGTACAGAAATTTTAAAAATTAAGTATATGTTTCAGCAAAACTGTTAATATTTTTAATGGCGAGGAGAGGAATATAGAGTGAGAAGATAATGGTAAAGAAGAATGTTCACTTTACTTATTAGCTCTCAATTTTAGTTTTTTTTTTTCACAATGAGGTTGTTTAGTGTGCTATATTACATAATTTAAAACAATAGAAGAAAAGGGAGGAATGATGTGATTCTTATACTTGCAAATGTGATTTTAATGATCATATCCAAATAAAAGGGGTAGATTGTTACCCTGAAGGTTTTTTTAAAAAAATTTTTTGGCTTCCTTTAACCCTTTAAAGAGCAGGGGCTTGATGGAAGAGTAAAATCCCATGTTCTTCATGTGCCTGCTTCCTAAAGCAGACATTTCCTACTGAGGGGTCAGTCTGCATCTCTATCCTGATATTTCTTTGCTTTAACAGTTCAACATAACTCTTCATGTGTAAAATCACAAAGCAATATTGAAAGACTATATACCCAGATATACAACTCTTCCCCTGCCATTTTTCCCCCATTTTTAACTGTTATGGGGCACCTGGGTGGCTCAGGTCATGATCCCAGGGTCCTGGGATCGAGGCCCATATCTGGCTCCCTGCTCTGTGAGAAGCCTGCTTCTTCCTCTCTCACACAGCACCCCCTAGCCCACCCCACGGCTCGTGTTCTCTATCTCTCTGTGTCTCTCTCTGTCAAATAAACAAATATAATCTTAAAAAAAAAAAAAAAAGAAAGCTAAAATTCATCTTGGTTTTATTTAAACTTTAGTAGAATGCTTCTTTAATTTATCTTTAATCTTAATTTAAGATTGAAAGCTCTCTCTGGATCTACAGCTTTACTTATACATAAAGTTGCCACTAACCCTGGTATGAAATCAGAACACAATGTCTCCTTTGCAACAGCACTTTGATGGCAGTATTATGCTATACTTTGACTTTTTTTAAGGAATCTTTTTTTTTTTTTTTTTGGTTGAAACCGCTAAAAACAAAACCCTAAAAGGATGGAATAAGTAACTAAAAAGGAATGCATTATTATAAGGAATATCTCCTATCTCTTAGTGTTTCAGAAACAGAAAATGAATAGAATTGCAGGGGATGATCTGACATTCAGTTGAGCTTCTAAGGAGGACATCATAAACATGGTGCATGTAAGTAACTCTCTGAGGCCTGAAAACTGAATTTTAATTCATTAAGTTCCTGTGTCAGAACTTGGTTCATTGATGGCCCCATTAATGGGGTGATTGGTTGATCTTGACCAACATGGTGTCCAAGACTCACTTCACCATTTGTCACATGTAGCTAACACCAGTGGGTGCTTCTGGGAGTATTAAGTTTAGAGAATTGTGAGCACTATTTTATAAACAATATTATTATTACAACGATCACTCTAAAAAAGTTTAAAGCTAGAGTCAAATGCATTTTCAAATGCAGATTTCCATTAAAGCAATGGGGGAAAAAAATCTGGGAAATTATATTCTGCTTCTAGGGTACCATCCTAGAAATGGATGGTTTTGCATCATAGAATAAAGAATTCTTATATTTGGGATGCCTGTGTGGCTCAGTGGGTTGAGCCTCTGCTTTCGGCTCAGGTAATAATCTCAGGGTCCTGGGATCAAGCACTGCGTGGGGCGCTCTGCTCAGCAGGGAGCCTGGTTCCCCCTCTCTTTCTCTGCCTGCCTCTCTGTCTACTTGTGATCTCTCTCTGTCAAATAAATACATAAAATATTAAAAAAAGAATAATCATATTTTAAAATAAATAAAACTCATGATGAAATACCCAGTTATTTAATATTTACAAACTTCCTAGAAAGCATTGCAATAGCTGGATAAAAATAATCTCAAACTTGAGCAGTATTGCACCTTTTGGGAAATTAAAACAACAGCTAACCACTACCACCACCAATAGCAGCAGCAGCAAATGTTGGGCCCTACCTTTACATCCCCAGTGTGGACTTGAAACGTGTAGTAGTGTTTGATGCCAATGTAATTATAACCAGGTGCTAGCGTACTTCTGAATCCATGTAGCTGTACTTAATCAGAAGGAAGCTCTCCTGATGTTAACCATTTATATTAGGTTTTTAGGTAGTTAAGAAAACGGACTATACATTTTAGAGTTTCTTACAGCTTATAAATTTTTCTTGGGGATACCAGTCTTCTTCAGCAGAGCTTCAGTGGGTTATCACACCAACAGAGTCTGTCTCCTTACAGTTTTTGTAAAAGTTACTCTCCTCCTAATAGGAATATGACTGATGCTGTCTGTGAATAATCCTAGACCCAACCCATCTCTTTATTGATATGGTTAAGAAGGAGAGTCAGGGTAGAGCCTGGAAGGAATGCTTAATATCTAGCGGACCTTTTTCGGGGTGGAAATGGGTCTCTGACAGGAGGGAAAATGAGAAAAAGAAAATATCTGAAAGTAGAATGGAGAAATTGGAGAACAGAGGGGGAAAAAAGGAACTGTCAGAAGCTCTGTCTAGATTCTATACGCATTAAAAGGCAATTTGTAGAATCAGTGAAGAAATCATTTGGACCGTTTTCTAGTTTGCTCATGATTGTCTTTCTACAAAGAGATTTCTTGTTTGTTCATGATTGTCTTTCTATGAATAGATTTTAACTGTAGGTTCTTCAAGACATCAAGGAATAATAAAGAGATTAGGTAGTTTAAATGTGCCAATAGAATATTTGTTAACTAAAACATCATAGAATTTTAGTCCTGAGAGAACTGTTATCCTTAATTAAAAAAAAAAAATCTTTACTCCTTTTGGAATTATGCAAATCCATGGATTGGGTAGGTTAATTTAAATAAATATTTAAGTTTTACACACAGAAACTGTTTTCAGAGAAATAAAACAGTTACTCCAAAACTAGTATGATCTCACTCTGCTGTGTAGCACGTTAAACTGCAAAAGCAATTGGTGATAAAGAGAGCAGGGTACTATGATAGCTGGGCCCAGTTTACTCCATTCTCTAAACGTTAGTTCTCTGTCCATAAAGCGAGATGAAGATACAATTTACAGGTTTGTTATAAAGGAAGAGAAGAATAATGTGTGTATGTATGTATGTATATGTACCTATGGAGATATATATATATATATATATATATATATAATATATATATATTATATTATATATAATATAATATATTATATTATATATTATATATTATATAATATATATATATTATATAATATATATATATATATCTATATACACACATAACAAATTTTGATATACAGCATGCTGTTGAACTACCTGGCAGATGAAAGAACTTCAATAAACTTAAATTATTCCCAATTTCTCTCCTACAGCAATGATTGATTTGTCATTAACTACCTGACATTACATAGTATTCTCCTTTGGAAATGATCTTTATGAACATTAAAATGTGTAGACTTACCACGTTCTTATTTGAAGAATGAGTATTTTAAAAAAGAATTTTCCTTTAGTTTGGTTATAATAATGGTTGAAAAAATATGGATTTTAAATTCAGTTGCCAATACATGCATTTTCTTTAATCTTGAAGACTGCAAAAACTGATCCTAAAACACAGTTAATGAAATAATCAGTCATCAATGATCCTGCAAATTGGAAATACTCACAGATGTGCAAGATAGCTTGTGAATTCATTAAGATATTTTAAATCTATGATCAGTCAATTTTCTCTATAGTTTAACCACTGTAGTACTTTTAGAAAGCCCTTTTTAAGTAGATAATTTCATTAGTAAGCATTTACAAAAAAGTTATTTAAATGAGTCAGAATACAATTATAATTATGTAGTTATTATTAAATCATTTCTGAAAAGCAGAATTTTCTAACTTATCCAATATAAGAATTAGAGAAACCTAATTTTATCTGTTCAAAGCTATTAGTTAATGACTATATTCTTCATTAGAAGAATATAGTTTAGGTTCCTTATCCTCAATATGTTAATGAACTCAGCATCATTTCTGAAAAAATGCATTTCCTTATTTTAGAGAGATATTGCTTCTCGGCCTTTTGGCTAAGATCAAGTGTCCTTATTTTAGAGATGTCTGCCATCAAGTTTAAAATTTAGACAATAATTAATGTACGGATGAGTAATATTTGTCTATTCCTCTGAATAAATACACACTTAGAAAACTGACAAAAGATGTTTCCAAAATTTCTAAGAAATTACAGAATCAGCCACTAATATTCTCCACAAAATTCCAAAGCAATTATATAATTTCAGGGTTTCAATTAATTCAAGAGTAAATATGGAGAAAGAAAAATATGTTCTGGGGTGCCCTTTATGATCAAGGGGCTTATTCAGCCCCTAAATCACCTAGACTTGGAATACTGTTATTCTTTAATACACTCACCCCTAACAAATGAGTGCAGTGGTATAGAATGCAATCTTGCAATAATTACAGCTCCAGAGAGCTGAATAATGGTAAGAGTTGTCACCACCAGCACCTTTGCCTGAGAAAGTCAACCACTGAGGGCATTCCATCTCTGTTTTTAACCTTGGAAGTAAGAATATTATTTTGGTCAGCATTAAGCCTTTTTATTCTTGATTAGCTTCTCTTGGAACTGATTCTGGATTTCTTCATCAAAACTCTTGGCATAACAAAGGTCAGTGCAAAATTTATATAGAGAGAAATAGTAATTTTTATCATTTTATTCTACCCAAAGTATTATCAGCATGACCCTTTCATTTTCTTCTGACCTAATTGTTCTATAACCTTGAAAATCCCCGTGTGTTCTTGGCTATATTAAAATTGATTGCATGTGCCCACCAACAAGATATCATGGTTTACATGCAAAATAAAATCCAGTTTCTTACTTTTAAAGTTGGCTTTAAGGAAAATTAAGTAAAAATGTGTGTGTGTGTGTGTCTATAATTTATCAAAGGCAATAAGTCTGGTATCCATAGGGATCTGCCACAGTCATAATCCAGACAGCTGTATATACAATGTGTATGTTGAAATTTCTATTAATTGTAATTCTCAGCATGTATTGAGGGCTAAATGTTTTTCCTATAGCAGTTCTTCAAAGTCCTGCAAATTTTCCAAATGAAAAATAAAGACTATACATTTGAGTTGATTAAATTCTATATCTATATAAACAGGGCAAGCCAAAACAAATATTGATCTTCCCAAAACCAAAAAGTTAACTCCTTGATAATGAAAATGATCATTTTCATAGAAGACTGACTTTAAATGGAAATATAATATCAAAAGTCACAATAAAACATTAAGACAAAAGCTTATGAAAATGGGAAGAAAAATATAATTGCATTTGAAAATAATTTCCTATGTAACAAAACCACATTTTAAAGACTTGCTATTTTCTGTAAAAATATTTCTGAAACAAAAATAGTGTTGCTGCTTAAAACTTTACATAAAATTTTAATTTTGTTTCATAAGCACATGAATATCAAATTTATTAGATAATCTCAAATTCATGAAATCTCTGTGTTTTTAAGTATTAAGATATATATAGTATATTTTAATATATGTAATATATAGCATATTTTAATATAGTATATTAAATATAGTATATTTTAATAACAACTTTCTATTTGTTTACACTTATCTTTAAAATGATTGGAAAAATCCTAGATATGTTTGCTTTAAACTGAGCCCTGAACTTCATTATTGAAATGTATTTTAATATCTTTTCACATGACCTGTTTTAGTGAAACTTCATGGCTCTAATAACCACTGCTTCTACACTTATTTCAAACTACCTCCCAATTAATACTGTATTCGTATGATCTGCATTAATTTTTAATATAGTATTGAAGTACTCCAACTGAACATCTTGCCTTCACCTCAAAGTTAACAGTTTCTGACCATTCTTATCAAATCCTCTTAAAACTAGTTGCTAGATTCTTTATTTTTGTGATTGCATTGCTTCTCTAAGCTACAGTCTTAATTAATTAATAAGTAAGCAAATAAATGAAAAAATTGCTTCCAAGTCATTTTACTATGACCTTATCAAACAGTCCATTGGAAATTTGGAGTAGACCTCTATTTATACTGTTTTTATATTATATTACATTTTAATATAATGGAAATACAAGTACACACAGCATACATAGTGTCTGGTAGGTTTTTGTATTGTGTCGGTTTAGCTAAGCTGAATCCAGACACTAGGGAAACAGACTTATATAGACTGTTTAATCAGCAGTAAGTGTCTCCGTAATCCCAGAATTCTCGTCCTTAAACAGTGCTCAGTTAAAGTTGGTTGCAAGAGATATTTGCACAGGATTTGGAAAGTGGAAATGTTCTAGTCAACATGTTTACGCTTGGAAGGTCTTTGTCAGGCATTGTTGCAGTTCACCCACATTGTGATGAATGTGCTAAGTCACATAGCCAGCAGGCAGCAGCCATGTCTGCAGGTCCTGCAGCTCCAGCCAGTTCATCTTCAGCCTCACTGGATCACAGGCCCGGAGTCAGTGGAGCTCTGTAAGGAATACACCAGTCCTACTGCAGGTCTGCCTATCTGCATCATCCACAATGGAGGCTTAAAAGCTGGGACAGGTGGATATAAGCTTCAATGTGTCCTCCTGAGTTCCAGTTCATACCTATAGGTTCTGCTTTGTCCACACTGTCTTCCATTTCACAATCAGGTGTAGGGGGCAAAAGACTTCCATAGATTGCCTAAGCAGCTTCCGGGATCTTGTCAAAATGCATCTCTATGATAAATCCCTTGTATTACTTGTGATGTCCTTGTTTCTCTGGTTAGATTATAACTTATAGATACACTTGCTCAAAAATGTTAATAATGAATGTAGACAATTTGGATTTAAAATCACTCTTCTATGTTACTTTGAGTGTATCCTTTCCAGTCATTTCCATGAGCAACAACCTTAGACTCTGATCATCTTTTCACCTGGATGATTCTGGCAGTTTCTTAACATAGCTATATATCTTCCCTTCTAAAAATTAGTAATAGATAAACAGAATCCCAATAGATAGTCTTGGAGGATTAGAGGTCACATATGGACTTAAAGCCATAACTTAAAGACAGTCAACAATGGACCAACCATGACCAAGTGGGTAATGAGAATCATCTGTTGAAAAATTAACTATCTTTTTGGTTTTTACCATGTTTTAGTAAAAGAGACAGGAAGACTAGTGTTTTACTAGGAAGACAAACATCTTGCTTGAGGTCCAAGAACAGATCGATGTTTTATCCTCACAGAATATCATGAAGAGCTTTGTGTACCTGTCTAATCATTTCATATCTATATTGTGTGATGACCATGCTATGCTGTTTTTGGTTAAATGATCAATAAACTGTTCCTTCATTGCCAGATATCCATAAATATCTGTGTTCTTTTCTGTATCTATTCTCAGAATAATCTAAAGACTTTTGTCATAGGGGAAAGGGGTGGAGGGATGGGTGAAGTAGGTGAAAAGGATTAAAAAGTACAAACTCCTATTTATAAAATGAATTAGTCACAGGGATGTAAAATACAGTATACTGAATATAGCCAGTACTATTTTAATAGTTTTGTATGGTGGCAGGTTGTAACTATACTTATCATGGTGGTCATTTTGTAATGTGTATCAATGTTGAATCACTATGTGGTATACCTGAAACTAATAGGTCAGCTGTACTTCAATAAGAAACAATATAAAACAAAACAAAAAACAAACCCTTTTCCCATATCTATTTTAAAAATATTTAAACACCAACTAACCTCTTTAGAGAAGCAGATTAATACACTTGTTTTCTTTCCATTCACTTGGACGGATCATTTCTTGCACAGGCAATGTTCTCTGCTCTTTCCCTGCCAAAACATGGCTCAAAGCTTTCATCACAAATCATTGGTGATTGACCCAAATGTGAGCAGTATCTGACACAAATCAATGGGCGTATGAGTTTATGTTAGAGAATATGAAGAATGATGAGAAATTAGTTATGTTATATCCTCATTCATTAGTCTTTATTTCAGCCAAAGTTTATAATCTTTTGATATACATTAAAGTGAAAAATTACACAGATTTTAAATTAAAGGACTAGCACTAAGAACTAAAATTAATTTTAATAAAAATAATTTTTAAAATATGCAGAGAGGAAAAACATAGAAAAGTTGTGTACTAAAGAAGTAATTTCTTGGGAAAATATTAACATTCAGATGTATATTTATTTTTTCTGTATAACTCCCTCTCCCAGGATGGATTGTGACAAAAGATGTATGTTCAATGAACACTGGCTGACTGAATGACTGAATGGGTGAATCAAGTAGAGCTAAGTATAAATTAATCTTGTAAACAAAATTAATGAAATGACAATTACTTAAATTTGGGCTGCAAATATAAACATCAAGAGCTCCTGTGTATGGTGACTTTCCACTGCCTGTAAAATAAATCCAACGCCTTAGCCTGGCATCCAGATCTTCCTGTAGCATGGATCTAATTTTATGTGACTCTTCCATTACTCTCTTGGCTAGTATTTAAGGGCAACTTCCTCTCACTTGGTCATGTCTTGTGTTATTCAGCCTTTAGACATGCACTCATTCTGACTGCTTTACCTCCATCCTCCTATGACTCTTACTCATTATATAAGAAAAGCTTTAAATTATATATGTATGTATGTGTGCACACACATGCACGTGTGTATTTGTATGTTGATGTATATATAGGCTTGATTTTATTTATACAGTGTATTTAAAGAAATCAAAAGTCAGAAAGCAATTGAATACATATACGAGCAAGAGAAGGAAACAGCTAATGAATGATTTTTCAGGATTTAGGAGAAAATGAAATGAAAAGTATAAGAAGGATAATTAACTTTGAAGAGTGGAAGTATTCCATTCAACTGAGACTAATAGGCAATGATGGGGATTGGGGGAAGATATGGAGATCATTAGCTTGGGAATAGGACTTTTACAATGATAACTGGAGAAAATGAGTTTTTGTTTTCTCTATGAATTAAGGGAAATGTCCTCTTTAGAGTGAGCAAAGCATAGATGGTCTTAGATATTATGTTGTCACTGAGAAATATCTGGAAAATATTATATAATGTCTTAAGGGCACAGGAAACTACATATATTAGAAATGAGTTAGAAATTTCCCCTGAAATTGTTATATTCTGATTAATAACCTCAGTTTCCATTCATTTAAATCTGAAAATTATCACCGGCCATTGTTTTTTTTTTTTACCTCCACATTGAAAATAAATAATAGCATTTATTTTCATGGATCTATAGATTGGTTGAGGGGGTGCTGAACTGCTCAAGGCATCTGTGGTTAGTTTTGCTGATCTTGGCTATGATCATTCATGTATCTGGTAGGCTCATGGTAGGCTCAGCTGACCTTGCCTGTATGGATTTGTTTCATGTAGTTTTCATTCTCCCTTGGACCTATAAGTCATTCTCGTGGTACTGGCAGAGGTGCAAGAGAATAAGACCAGCCATGTAACTGTTGAACAATGCAATTTTACATGGCTGAGACCAGAGTTGAGATCGGGAGGCCTATAAATTTACCATGCAAATGTCATGTAAATGAGCCCCTAAAAGTTACATGGCAAAAGTTATACATGCAGGAAGCAGTAAAGAAGTGGGAGCCACATGGTAAAGGGAAAACACACAGGAATCAATGAAGAATTGGGTATGTTAATATAATTTGCCACTAAGAAATAGATCACACTTTCATTCAACATGTGTGCTATAGAACATAAAGCTGACAATGCTTTTGGAATTTAAACGGACTTGGTATTATATCTTGGCTCTTCTCTTTATTTGCTCAGTTTTGATAACTCCAAAATGAGGATGAATAATAATACCTACCTTATTATTCCTCTACAGTTTTGTTGAGATACAATTGACATGTAACGTTGTGTAAGTTTAAGGTGTACAACCTGTTGACTTAATACACGTATATCTTGGAAAATCGTTGACACCTTAGCTCTAGCTAACACCTCCATCATGTCACAAAACTATCATCATTTTTTAAATTGGAACATTTACGATCTACTTTCAAGAATATAATACAGTATTATTAGCTATAATCACCATACTAAAGCTTAGATCTCTAGGACTGGAAGTTTGTACTCTTTGACCAGTATCTCCCCATTTTCC
Source organism: Meles meles (assembly GCF_922984935.1). NCBI lineage: Eukaryota > Metazoa > Chordata > Mammalia > Carnivora > Mustelidae > Meles > Meles meles. The sequence continues at coordinate 39,097,479 of NC_060070.1, forward strand.
CTACCCCCAGGCCGCTGATAATTACTATTCTTCTCTGTTGCTATGAGATCAGCTTTACAGATTTCATGTGTAAGTATCATACAGTATTTTTTATTCTCTGTCTGGCTTAGTTCACTTAGTATATTATCCTCAAGGTTCACTCAAATTGTCACAAATGACAGGATTTCCTCCTTTCTTTTTTTTTGTTTTTGTTTTAAAGATTTTATTTATTTATTTGACAGACAGAGATCACAAGTAGGCAGAGAGGCAGGCAGAGACAGAGAGAGGGGGAAGCAGGCTCCCCACTGAGCAAAGAGCCTGACATGGGGGCTTGATCCCAGGACCCTGGGATCATGACCTGAGCCAAAGGCAGAGGCTTTAACCCACTGAGCCACCCAAGCGCCCCACTTCCTCCTTTCTTATGGTTAAATGATACCATATACTTCATACCACAAACCTCAATACATATACCTCAATCTCTTTATCCATTCATTTATTGAGAGATTCTTATGTCATTTCCATATCTTGGCTATTCTGAATAAAGCTGAAATAAACATATCTCTTTAAGATCCTATTTTCATTCCCTTAGGATAAATATCCAGAAGGAGAATTGCCAGACCATTCAGTAGTTCTATTTTTAATTTTTTGAGGAACATTTATACTATTTTCTATAGTGACTGTAACAATTTACATTCCCATCAATAGTGCACAAGAGTTCTCTTTTCTCCACATTCTCTCCATCACTTGTTTACCTCTTGAATTTTTTCTGATAGCCATTTATCAAGTATGAGATAATATTTTTATGGTTTTTATTTGTACTTCCCTGATGATTAATGATAAGAATCTTTTCATGTACTTATTTATATGTCTTTATATAGCAATTTCTATATCTTCTTTTTTTAATTAATTAATTAATTTTTTTTCAGCTTAACAGTATTCATTGTTTCTGCACAACACCCAGTGCTCCATGCAATACGTGTCCTCCCTATTACCCACCACCTGGTTCCCCCAACCTCCCAACCCCCACCCCTTCAAAACCCTTAGGTTGTTTTTCAGAGGCCATAGTCTCTTATGGTTTGCCTCCCCTTCCCATTTCCCTCAACTTCCTTCCCCTCTCCATCTCCCAATGTCCTTTCTTCTTCTTCTTCTTTTTTTTTTTTTTTAATAAACATATAATGTATTTTTATCCCCAGGGGTACAGGTCTGTGAATCACCAGGTTTACACACTTCACAGCACTCACGATAGCACATACCCTCCCCAATGGCCATAACCCCCTCCCCCTTGCCCAACCCCACCTCCCCCCAGCAACCTCCAGTTTGTTTTGTGAGATTAAGAGTCATTTATGGTCTGTCTCCCTCCCAATCCCATCTTATTTCATTTATTCTTCTCCTATCCCCCTAACCCCCCATGTTGCATCTCCACGTCCTCATATCAGGGAGATCATATGATAGTTGTCTTTCTCCGATTGACTTATTTCACTAAGCATGATACACTCTAGTTCCATCCATGTCGTTGCAAGTGGCAAGATTTCATTTCTTTTGATGGCTGCATAGTATTCCATTGTGTATATATACCACATCTTCTTTATCCATTCATCTGTTGATGGACATCTAGATCTTCTTTTTTTTTTTTTAAAGATTTTATTTATTTATTTGATAGACAGAGATGACAAGCAGGCAGAGAGGCAGGCAGAGAGAGAGGGGGTAAGCAGGCTCTGTGCTGAGCAGAGAGCCCGATATGGGGCTCGATCCCAGGACCCTGGGATCATGACCTGAGCCGAAGGCAGAGGCTTTAACCCACTGAGCCACCCAGGCACCCCTAGATCTTCTTTTAAAAAAAAAGTCTATTCAGTCTCTGAGCCCATTTTTAAAATATATTGTTTGTTTGTGGGTTTTTGTTATTGTTGTTGTTATTGAGTTGTATGAAGCCTTTATTTTGAACATTAACCCCTTAAGAGATATATGATTTACAAATACTTTCATTTTATTGATGTTTTCTTTTGCTATGTAAAAGCATTTAGTTTAATGTAGCTCCACTTATTGATTTTTGCTTTAGTTGTTTGGGCTTTTGGTGTTGTATCCAAAAAATCATTGACAGTACCAATGTCAGGGAGATTTTTGTCCATGTTTTCTTCTAGGAATTTTATGGGTTTCTGTTTAATTGTTTAAAACATTTTGAGTTAACTTTTGTGAGCTGTGTAAAAAAGGTGTTCAATTTCATTTTTCTGCATGCGGTTATCCAGTTTTTCCAACACTCTTTATTGAAGAGACTACTGTTTCCCACTGAATATTCTTGGTTCCTTTGTCATAAATTAATTTACCATATATGCATGGTTTATTTCTCATTCCCTATTCTGTTCTCTTGGCCTATATGTTTATTTTAAGCCAGTGCCATCCTGTTTTGATTATAATAGCTTTGTAATACAGTTCAAATTTAAGAAGTGTGATGCCTCCAGCTTTGTTCTTTCTTAGAATTGCTTTGGCTTTGTGACTTTATACAAACTTTAGAATTATTTTTCTATTTCTGTGAAAAATGACACCATATTTTTGATAGGAATTGCACTGAATCTATAGATGACTTTAGGTAGTGTGGACATTTTAACAATAGTCCTTCCTTCAATCCTTGAACACAGTTATCTTTTTATTTGTGTTTTCTTCAGTTTCTCTCATCAAAGTCTTTGTCTTATAGTTTTCATTGTACAAATCTTTCACCTCCTTGGTTAAATTTATTCCTTGGTATTTTACTGTTCTTGATGCTATTGTGAATGGGATTGTTTCTTTTCCAGTTATATAGTTGTTAGAGTATAGAAATGCAACTGATTTATGCATGCTGATTTTATATTCTGCAACTTCACTGAATTTATTGATTAGCTCTAATAATTTTTTAGTGGAATCTTTAGGATTTCCTATATGTAAAATCATGTCATCTACACAGGTACCTGGTTGGCTCAGTCAGGTAAGCATCTGCCTTGGGCTCAGGTCATGATTTCGGGATCCTGGGATCAAGTCCCATGTCAGACTCCCTTCTTGGCAAGGAGTCTGCTTCTCCCTCCTCCTCTGCTCTCCCCCTCCCTTTGCTCATGTTCTCTTTCTGTCTCTCTCTCAAATAAATTAAAGTCTTTTTTTTTTTTAAATCATGCCATTTACAAACAAAAATTGTTTTCCTTCTTCTTTTTCAATTTTGATGTTTTTTATTTCTTTGTCCTCCTGATTGCTCTGACTGGAAATTCCAGTACTATATTATTATCTTGTTCTTGATTCTAAAGGAAGAGGTTTTCAACCTTTCACCATTGAGCACAAGATTGTCTGTGGCCTTGTCATACATGGCCCTTGTCATATTGAGGTATGTTCTAACTCAATTTGTTGAACATTTTATCATGAAAGGAAGTTGTATTTTATCAAATGTTTTTTCTGTCTCTATTGAGATAATTGTATGTTTATTCTATTTTTTATTTTATGAATGTGGTGTATCATATTTATTGATTTGCATATGTTGAACCATCCTTATATTCTGGAGGTAGGTTCCACTGGATCATTGTGTATGACTTTTTTAATGTGCTATTGAATTTGGTTTGCTAACCTGTTGTTGGGAATTTTTGCATCTATATTCATCTAAGATATTCATCTGTAATTTTGTTTTCTTATAGTGTCTTTATCTGGTTTTGGTATCCAGATAATGTTGGCTTCATGAAATCTTACCTCCACATCTAATTCATCTTCGTATATTCTTATATTTTTTCTAACATGGCCTGTTCCTGCTATCTGTCTGCGCACTGCTTTCTAAACTCCCACTTCTGCTTTCAGAGATATATTATTCCTGCCAAGAGTATTATTGTTAATCCCTAATTCCTTGTTGTCTCATTTTCTACTGGAAGCTCCTTATCTACGTGGTATACCAAACATTCTTTCTAAGAGGAATTCTGCTAACAATGGTTGAGATAATACATTTTTTGGCCTTTGATGCATTTGTTTATGTGCCAATCACTTCCATTTGAGTTTGTCTTCCTTAAGGGATCTTTGTCATCTCATATGTTTAGCATCAAGCACATGGTAGATAGTCAAAACAACTGTTAAATAAACAAGAAATATTCATTTTTCAAGTTTAATGTTTCAGGTCTAATTATGTTGCCAAAAGATATTATGAGACTACAGTTAAAGTAAAAAAAAAAAAAAAAAAAAAAAACAAAACAAAACAAAAAAAAAAAACTTGCACCATGCTGGTGAAGTATAAGCAAGAAGCCACTTTCTTTTTAATATCTTTTCTGGATTAAAACACTTATCTTTTCTGGATTAAAACACTTTATCTTGCTAAATAGTGGACTCTATTAATGATCAAGTCCTACAACTTTTAAGACACATTAAGTCAATTTTAAAACTTGAATTTCTACTTTCGGGATAAGCTAGACTTTTAAAAGAGAAGTGGAGAGGAGAGTTTTATTGTTCTCCAAACACTATCTTCTTCTTTTTGCCTATGCCTCTCCAAAGATGTTTCCTTTTGTTATTGCCCTTGGCAAGTAAGCTGTTCTTTTCTTTTTAATTATTCCTAACTTTAACTGACTTATTTAAAAAATCCCATATGAGTGACTGTGAAGCTGCTAGGCCTTTTTATTTATTATTACTGTCTGGTTATATGGGTAAGTATCAGACATGAGAGAGTCAATTCTGAACAGCTCCTTTTGGCATCTGTGGTCTCCAATGAAGATTCCTTGTGACTTAGCTGCCTTCTAGCTGACAGCATCAGTCCTCCTTTTCCTAATATCCAAATACCTTCCCTCCATGTTCAGTGATACCCACCAATCCTGTAGTCCTTGTTTTCATTGACTTTTTGGGAACTAAAAACCTGACAGAGTGATCTTCACGCTCTTTCCTACACTCACTACTATGTCTTCATGAATCTTGAAACACAAAAAAGCCAAAAATTAAATTGTCTAACAAAGTAAGGAGGGAAATTATGGCTACTTTGAGATATTTTCCAAATGAAATTCTCTTACAGTCAATATAATGAATAATAATATATCAGTTATGTATTAAATAAGACAGCATGTCCCATATTTAATATTGGTAAGATTTATTCCTTTAGAGTTTAAGGCTATGCAGACAGATGTCAAAGGAAAAAAACTTGACTCTGTGAACCTCTCCTTTTTAATGTTTAATTCCATCCCCATTTTAAGGAAATTTAATTTAAGAGAATTATATCCATATGATTCAAGTTCATTTGTATTTAACTGACCAATGTGTTGTTTTACAAGGCCTGTTTGATGTCAAGAAAGCAAAGTGAGTCCCTTTTCCCCCTAGGCTTTGAAATGCATTTTTTCCCTTAGAAGTATTTGGCAGTTTATAAATCCCAACTACCAAAGACTGAACTTGGGTTTAAAATTAGAGGATTAAAACATGGAACAACATCCAAAAGGGCAGTAAATTTCGATTGAGAAAATAGCCTTTAACATAATGATTTTTCATGTCTTTCTACTTATTTTAATTTTTAATTACAGAACTAATTTCTTAAGCAAAAAAAACTTAGTGAAAGCATTAGAGAAAAGCTCTATCATATTAGAAAAAGAAGAGTAATAAATAATTTATTAGATAAGAAAACTTTGAAAAGTTGTTGTCTTTGCCTGTTTTAATTATCTCCTTCCATGAAGAGGAAATATGTTATACTGAGAAAAACATGGACTTTGAAGTGGGACAGTTTATACTACTCTAACATAAAAGACATGTGAATTCAGACAAGTTTCAACCTTAGTTTGATCACTTAAGAAATGTGATAATATCACTAATATCTGAATATGTTCAATATGAGTTCACGCCTTTCCCTTTACCTAACTTTTCTTTTACTTATATATTTTTAATATGTACTATAGAGACTATCAATCTTATAGTTGATTGTGTGTTCTTCATTGATATTTGTACAGGAATGTTTAAAGGTACACTTAAAAAAAAAACTTTTAACAACTCTAAAAGAACAAATTGTTTTATTTTTATATGCTGACTTTAATGTTTTTCCAGTCTTGGTTTTCTTTGATATCCTTAACAATTTTTTATTGTTTTGAATCAGATATATTTTGTAAGATCTTTTGGATCAGTCAGGTTGAAAACATGACAGATGCACACGTACATGCATAAACAGTTCTGAGGCTACACCTATACGGTGTAGAAGAGCTACAATTTACCTTGAGAATTCAGACTACAATAGAGCAAGGGCAGAATATCTGAGAAAAAGTGATCAAGACCATGTTCACATTGAAAGGTAAAATCAATCTCTCCCTTCCATGATTTTCCAAATCATTTTTAGACTCTATCTTAAATTGCTTTTTTTTTCCCTAATATATGTACATGTTGCCACATTTTTACACAGTAACTGACTGACCTTCAAATTCACATAGTTCAGGTATATAAGCAGTCAGCCAGTACTACACAAGATGTCTGGGCAGGCTCACAGAGAAAAAAACATCACTGATACCATTTATAACAATTTTTCTACATGGGTTGGGACAAGAAAAGAGAAGTAACTGACTCTCTTCAAGATTTCATTTTTCTTACAGTTTTCTCCTTGGCCTCAATTTATTGTGTTATCATATTATAAAATAAGCAGGAGGTAGAGAATAAATATTAATTGAATAAAAAGAAATGGTTACCAATGAGAGTATTCTTACCATTGGTATGGCTATAGATTAATCAATACTCTCATTTCCTATCATAAAACATAGTAACCAAGACCAACAATACAGCTAGCCAGCAGCTTGTTAGGATAGCTATACATTTCTCTTAAGTCATTAAATTGTACTTTAAAAGGACACTGCCTATTCCAGATGTAGTTACTATTGGAATTAAATGAATAAATAACCAATAAGCAAATAAATGAACTATGTAAATAAATAAATGAATGAGATGTAAGTATGAAAAGAGAGGATATTTCAATTAATTTGAGTGACTAGGAAAAATCTCAAAACTGAGTCACTAAAACAAAACAATAGTATTGAATTAGATGTGGGTGAGAGAACTAGAAAAATACATTAAGACTACATCATCTTTCTTTGTAAAAATCCCCTGTGTTAAACAACTTGTTTGCTTAACTGACCAACCAGTGGTCCCAATTGTGCTGTTTAAGACACGTACTCTAAGTATTTGGTGATGGAATGAAAGTAATTGATTCAATTCATTCATCCAAACCAATGGAACAGACGCTCAGTAAGCAGTTGATTGTATCAGGGCACATTTGCTCTCTCTTTCCAGCCTTAGACAATATCTGATTAGGCACATCTCAACTGTACCCAGTCATGCATTTCTGAAGCCATAAAAATGAGATTTCTGCATAAATTACTCTCTTCAAGAGGTGTTTTTTAAATAGAAGGTTTTTGAAATTTTGACATATTTTGGAGTGTTTTCTTTTTGGTCCCAAAGCAGCTAACAGTTTTATACTCCTTCACTCCCATATAGTGACACCTTTTGATTCTGTCTTGCTGTCAAAGGCATCCCAATAATATACACTGGATATCTAGAGATTCTTGGACTCCTCCTTCCATTGCACACAGCACACTTGTGCATAGTTGCATTCTCTGGGTTTAGGCTCCTTATCTGATACCACTCACATCTTACTTTTTCTTTCCATTCCCACATCTTGTTAGACTCTTGATTTTTCATGGAAGAGAAAAAAAAAGTAAATTTTGTTTATGTGTGTAAATAGGCATAGAGATGGTGGAGATATGTCCAGAAATAATCCAACAAGGAAAATAGGTATGAGAAAATACCATTGATTTTAACCTCTATTTCTTTGAGCATACTCTCCTTTCTGTTTTTGTTTCAGTTTAATACTCTCAATAGCAAGCTTTCTACACATAGACCTTGCCCATGGCTCTTCATGATGGGACCAAGTGCAGCTTGTTTCATGACATCTTTTCAGCTCTACCTCTTCTTGGTCCTCTTAGTACTATCTTCTGTTTTGTTTGTCCTTGCTTGCAAATCCATTCAGTATTAACTTAATATTTTTATATGTCTTCCTAGATCAACAGATTTAAAATTTAGCTCATCTCTCTGATTGCTAGTCTTACCATTGAATCCAGTTCTCACTCTGCTTGAAAGCTCTATAGCTACAAGCTGGGTCCCCCAATTTCCCTTCCCCAGTTTATCTTATAGAATCCTGGAAAGTACAGTTCTCTTTATCCAACTTTCCCAAGGTATGTATTAAGAGCAAGTTTTATGAAGGGAATGGTATCCAAAGTAAACTTGAAAAGTAAAAGTTAAACATGATCTTTAAGGGAAAATGAAAGATAGATATCTCTGTCAATTGAGTCTTATTGACAGACTTTCATGTGAATACTGTGCTTCTGTTAACATTAAAATTCTCTTCTTTCTCTCCAGTTTGGCTTTGTGAGATCACATCTATTTTCATAGCATTAAATACCATCTGTAAGATGAAGACTCTCCTTTGAGTTATATAACTTCATTCTAAATTCCTCCTTGACATTTTCATTTGGATGTCTCACAGATCTGACACTTAATACATCCCATACTGAACTCTTAATTTCCCTTAAAGTTTATGGTTCACTGATGACTTCCTTTTCTCAGTAAATAATGTGACCATCCACAGTATGGGCATGATTGGATCCCAAATCTAGTAGTTATCTTTGATTATTCCCATTCAAGGGTTCTATCTGTGTTGTTTATTTTGCTAAGAACTTAAAAAACTGACATACAATAGATGCTCCTTAATAACTATTGACTGATTGGAAGTCAAAGTTGCCATTATCTTCCCCTGGATTTCTGTATTGGCCACTCCATATCCCTACTCTTATATTCAAAGCCATTCTCCACATAGCAAACAAAATGAACTTTTCTATGGTAACTGGATATTTAGAAAAACCATAATGGCCCAAAGCCAGAGACCACAAACTAAATAGTTAAAAAAAAAAATCCAAAAAACAGGTGCTAAAATCCAAAAACAGTGTCCCCAAACTGAGTAGGGCCTAATCATGAACTACCAGGACTGTCCTCACCAAAATCAATTCCTTCATCAGCCTCCAAGTCTTTCAAGCCAAGAGTTGTTGGCCTGACCGGAATTGCAGTCACTTTGTCTGGTGTGGAAAAAGGGAAAAAGTATGTTCTCAGCATCCCAGAGCCAAGTTGGCCTGTATCCTACCCAAGATGCTTATTCAGCTTAAGGGAATACAACTGTGAGTGGGAGTTTAGGAGTCTGAGGGGCAGGATGAAAGACTATAGCAGCAAGTGGATTCTTCATGTGTCTGGACACAGCCATGGACAAGCTCTCCAGAGCCCTTTGAAGAGTTCACAATATCTCTGAAAACACTAGCCCTTGAAGTTCTGCCTTGGCTTTAAGGGCCAGTTACTGGTAACCTATGAAGCAGTGAAAACTACTGATGGGTAAAGTAAAGTAGACCATGAAAAGAAAGGTCTGCAGATGTCCTATAACCACAAAACCAATTCCCCTCACCCCAGTCTCACTCTGTACCATCAGGGAGCTTGTTCCAGCCCATTCTTAAGTCAAGGGAGAAGATGCAGATTACAAATTTGAGAACAAAGATTTAAATTGGCCTAGGCTTTTAATATCTCAAAGTGAGTACTTCCCTCAGGGCTTTGTTTTCAAAAGAACATAAAAGAAGGTGTTACTAGACTATGATTAAGAATAGATCAAATTCAAAGCAAAGTTATATCATCAATCAATAAATTAGAAAATAGAATCAGATTATTCCATGCTTTTGCTCAAAATTCTATAGCTTTCCGTGACTTTCTATTACTTTTAGAAAAGTCAGTTTCCTGGTCAGGCTGGCAGCTCCTGGTCATCTGGACCTTGGCAATTTGTACATCCAGTGTAAACTCTGTTTTCTAGCCAGACTGACTTTCTGGTTTCCAGTTTCCACCACCTTCTTTTCCATCTCAGGAGGCTTTTGTCATGCTTTTCCACTAACTGCATTGTCCTTCCCCGAAGTTTTTAAGGTCTGTTCTACTAGGATTTAGCTTAAAGTGAACTTTTCAACTGCTTTATGTGACACCTGCACCCCTACTTGGACCCAAACCAATCTTCCCCTTCCCCAAATGCATCCCCAATTCCTAACACAGTACCCAATACATAGTATAGATTCAATAAATGAAAGAGCTGTATACTTACCACCATGAAAGAAAAATTACCAGAAACTTCCTGTCTCATACATTTTTTTTTTTTTTAAATAGAATCTACTTAGCAAACCTCTTTCTTGGAAGAGATTAGCATTTCTGATAAAATATTTTATTTTCTGATGGAGATAAATGATATTATGACCTAATGAGAAGTTACTAACTCACCCATTAAGCTGCCTTTCAACTGACTATGATCTTTTACCTTATTTTTTCCCTTATCTTTCACCTCTTATTATCTAATTATTCCTTTTTATTATAAGATGCCTTTTCCAAGAAGGAATTTTGAAATAGGCCTGCATGAGGCTCTCATCTTGCAGTAGGCTATATATAAACTTTGACATGTACAAATAATTGACTTGTAAAAAAATTTTTTTTAATTGTTAAAAATAATCCATAGATGTTTCCCTGTCTCATGAGGACCCATTCAAGGAAAGCCAGTGCCATGAGAGAATCAAAAACAAAAACAAAAACAAAAACAACAAATTTGGTGTTGAGATTATTTGTGTTTCTCCAATTTTTTTGATGTTGTGATCAACCAGTGAGGTTTTGCTGACACTCAGTAAACTGAGCTCATTTTCAGAGCCCTTGTTTATCAAAGTTTTGTGGCCACCTTATTGATGTTTGTTCTGTTGAATTTGGGAGCAGTCCAAATTAAGGATCTAAATATACGGTTTTGGTCAGGAGTTAAACACTCTTCAGAGTGAGAGTCTACAGAAGTAGTGTGATATTGGGTGCATCTCCACAGGGCTGTACAATTGGTTTCTTGTCAGTGTTTCATGTCTGAGGAATTCCTGGATCTTTGAGGAATCACATGACTAATTATAGCTGACCACTGTTTTATATTTGAGAAAGCACAGGATTGTTTTTGAAGAATCCCATGGCTGGGATTATATTGTTATTGAAAAATGACCAACTCTTTAGAAAGGTTGGGATGGTTGTTTAATTAATTCAGAAATATTTTGGCTATAGGAAGTTATTTTGTGTTTTGCCTGCAGGGTTTTGTTTGTGTCTGTGTTTATGTCTGTTTTTGCAATTATCTTTAGCTAATTGCAATAATGGCTTCAGCAGGTTTTTTTTTTGTTGTTGTTGTTGTTTTTTTATATTTGCCTGTCTCTGAAAGCAGTTATTTGGAGTCCTTTGTTTTGAAGGCCAATGAGATTCTTTGGCAACCTCATGTTTAGAAGTTAGATCCTCACCTAACCAATTGTACAGAGAACCAGAATAAGGAAATCTAGGCATCTTTAGACTTTCCTTTTCCATATCCACTTTAACAGTGATCAGCTAACCATTGTCTTTTATGGAAAATACCCCTACGAAAGAACAGATTTGATTTGGCCTCTTTAGCCTTTCTTCTTGCTGGCAGTCTTAAAATGAAACATATGCCATTGTTTTCTCTATGCACCTAAAAAGTATTGTTGTTTGAAGTTTATTTTATTCTGTTTTGTTTTTCACTTCTATGCCTGCTTATTTTTATATTGAAATAGCTGTTTACAACTCTTTTTTCTCAAATGGAGTATAAATTCCTTATGTCAGAGACTTTACTCATCATTTATCTCTGGCACCTAGTAGGTACCCAGTAAATATTTATCAAATAATTAAATCTGCCTTTTTCACAATTCTATCTAATGTTCAGCATAAAGCTTACAATATAGTAAGTAACTAGTTTTTGAATGAAAGAGCTAAAATGAATTCTAGTACTTACATAAATTTCATCTAGTACCTACATAAATTTGTCTACCTATATAAATGTCTTTGCTGATACAGTAACATACTAGACACAATTTTCTATATCACCCTTCTTCATTTTCTTTTCTGACCACAGTCAAACCATCAACAAACTTTATCTCAGAGTCCTAGTGTTTACTGTAGTTTTGATATCAGCTTCTGGTCCCTTTAGTTTAAAGAATTCTTGAATTACCCTCTTTCCTTTTGGACTTGTCTCTAGTTCAGCTCTTGGTTCTGTTCACCTGTGTGTTTTTGCTTTCTTAGAAGTTTTCCCACCAAACCTTAATGTAAGGGAATCCACAGCCTAAGTACTGATACTATTTCTAGAAATTAGGTACTAAGGAATAAAAAAGGTAGACTTGGCAACCAGCTGATGACTCAAAATCCTAGGAAATTTTCCATGTAATGACAAGATCCTGGCAAAAATCTTACACTGTGAAGTGTGTAAACCTGGCGATTCACAGACCTGTACCCCTGGGGATAAAAATACATTATATGTTTATTAAAAAAATCTTACACTTTTTAAAACATACTGTTTTAAAAATTCATAATTTTAAAATTTCAAGAAGTTTTAGTACCTTATGAAAAAAAAGTAGTAATCTGCCATCAAGATAATGCCATATCCTATGCCACAATCATAAAACCAAGTAAGTCTTTATAAAAATGTGATGCAATGATATTTTTTAGAGTAAGAGAAAAAACAACTTTTATTTTAAAGTATGATATCTGAAATAACTAAAATGTGTGTTTATCAATTTACAAGCTTTAGGATGTATATTTTTTTATATATCATTATTTGTTACTTTACTGAAAATCCAGGCATTTTTTAATGTTTCCAGTTTTTATCTAAATCCGAGTTAGTTAACATCTAGTATAAAATTAGTGAAGGGAAGGGATTGGGGGGCTGTGACTTCAAGGGCAAACTGTACTACATAATAATATAAGAAAGCTTTTTCATTAAGGGCAGACTTGCAACTCTGGAAAGCCTGTTTTCCCTTAGTAAAACATTCATTCTATGAATTTGTCTATAGAATTCACAGTCTCTAAAAATTATTTTTGTTTATAAGAAAAATATAAGAATATATTTGTGATTATTTCTTTGCTTCATATTGTAGTCATATTACTGGATCCAATTTATTCTCCTATTTTTTCTTAAAATATTTCTATTACCCCATCAAAACTGGTCTCCTCAAAGTCAACAGAGACCTTTGTGCAGCTAAACCTGATAGTAATTTGTCATTACACAAATTATTTGATTTCTCAATAGCATTGGGAAAGTTTCTCATTCCTTAGTCCCTGATAAATTTTCTTCTTTTAACTTTAGGATAGCATTCTTTCTTCTGGTTTTATTCCTATATCCCTTATCTCTCCTCAGTCACCTTTTCTGGTTTCCATTTCTCTCAAATCTCTAATAATCAAAAATTGCAGAGCTTCTTTTGGTCCTCTTTTTCATCTACTTTCTTGCACTTCTCATCTCTCGATGGTTTTGTCCAGTATCATGAGATTAAATGTCCAGATAAGTATTTCCAGATCTCTCTCCGAAGCTTCAGCTTAATTTCTCCATCCAACTTCCTGGGCTCCTACCCTATTGAAAAACAGATATTTCACATTTTTCATGCCCCAAACTAAACTCTATTAAATTTCATTGTCTCCAACTTTTCCCAACTCTATTGATGACAATCATGCTTCCTGTTTCCTCTCTCTCTCTCTCTGGCTGATCATGGATTCTTCCCCCCATAACTCACATGTAATTTGTCTTAGCCTTGGAAATAGTAATTCACTGCTGCTATTCTGGCCCTTGTCTTTGTAATTTCTGGATCTGATTACTGCAATGACTTCCTTGCTCCTCTGGATGCCCCCATCCTTCTGCTAGAGTTTAATATCAAACAACAATCAGAGTCATTCATGAAAAATGTATGTCAGGTTATGCCACTCCTCTTCACAAAATTCAACTATTTCACTCAGAATAAAAATTTAAGTTCTTAAGGTAACTTTAAAACCCTACATAATTTTCTTCCATTGCATCTCTGAATTCATTTCCTTGCACGCTTCCCCTTGTTCTTCATTACAGTTAAATTCGACTCATTATTTGCCAGCCACAACAGGCATGCTCTCATTTTGGGATTTTTGCATTGCTTGCACAGTAGTTTCTCTTCTGCAGTTTCAGTTACCTGAGGTCAAATGTGGTCTAAAGCCGATGGTCCTTTCTGACTTATTGTCAGAAGGTCAATAGTAACCTAACACTATGACACAATGCCTATGCTGTTCTCCTCATTTCATCTCATCACAGGCATTTTTATCACCTCACAGCATCACAAGAAGAAGGCTGAGTATAGTACAATAAGATATTTTGAGAAAGAGACTATGTTCACGTAACATTTATTACAGTATATTTTTATAACTGTTCTATTTTATTAGTAGTTATTGTTAATCTCTTACTGTAACTAATTTATAAGTTAAACTTTATCACAGATATGTGTGTATAGGACAAAACATATTATACATAGGGCTCAGTACTCTTGTGGTTTCAGTTATTCACTGGGTTCTTGGAACATGTCCTTTATGGATAAGGGGGGACTACTGTGTTTTTTACAGTGCTCTCTCCCCAGGTACCCACTATGCTAACTCTCTCAGCTCCTTCAAATCCTTCTTCAAAAATTATTTTCTCAAATGAAGCCTAGTTTGACAATCTTATTTAAAATTCTATCTTTTTCAAACACTCTTTATAGCTCTTACTTGACTCCATTTTCTGCACCTTCTTCTCCATATCACTTACTATATTCTAAAACGCCCCAAAATTATGTATGTTTATTGTCTGCCTCCTAACATCAAATATAAACTCCAAAGAAAGTTGTTCTCTTCATTGATTTTCTTGCTTTTATGTTTCAAAAACTAGCAAAAGTTCTCACAATGAAAAAAAAAAAAGTTCTCACAATGAGTAAGTTCTCCATAAATATTTTTAAATGATTGCATGAATGATGTATTCAAACTTTTTCACAAGAGTCATGTCCCCAGAATGCAGCTAAAACTTTATCTTTGAGTGGGAGGAGAAGTTGTTAAAAAAAAAATGGAACCATATTGGTCTTTGGTGTTCTATATATAGTGATATTTAAGATTGAATCAGACCTTTGTGGAAGAGAGTGAGATACTGACTTTCTTTTATTTATTGTATTGACTGACTGAAGCAAAGTAACACCTCAATGTAATGGCCAGAATTTCCTTAGGAAGTAGCAGACACCTATTTATATGAAGAAGTATATCTTGAGAGACATGAATAATAAGGTTTTGGTCCTACTCACTGGACCTGGCAGAGATAAGAACTCAGATGGTAACTAGGTGCTAAGTAGAAGAGTGCTGAAAATCACTTCCATTTTCAGGTAGACAAGTCACTTCCATGAGAAGGTTCATGAGCTTGAAATATAGTCATAAAATGAGAGCAAGTAGGGAACGGACTTTGATCAAAGAAAGGACATCTGGGAGCTGGACATAGAGCTACCTATTAGTGGAAACCTATAAAGAGTTTGTACCTTTGAAATAGAAGAGTAGCACTTCTCATGGTTAATTGTAAATTTATCTATAGTGTCATTAAATTTTTAAAATCTTTTAGCTTACAGGTAGATTTTATTAACTCTTGGGTAGCCTAGTCTTTTTTTTTCATTATGTAAAATGGAGAAAATAGTCTAACCCTACACATGAGCCAAAGAAATATGGGGGCGGGCAGCTGCAGCCTGAGAAAATCCAAATTCAAGACAGTAGAGATATCACGCTGTAGAGGAGGACAAGCAGAACAGAAGTCTACAACCAGATAGCAGGCTATGAATGCAAATTTGAGCCAGGACAGTTTAGCAGAACATGTTAACACTACCTAGAGATTTTTCAAAACATGACTGGAGACGACAAATGATTCACTAAGCTTTCTATAGAACAATGATAAGGATATTCAGGATTTTATGCTCAGGCATTGAAAAGGAATATGGTCGATGGTCTGATGACTTTGGGGAAATTTGTATTATATTTAGAATGAAAAACATTGGCGATGTCTTGAGGCAGAGTATAAACATCAAGTTAAAGTGGTAGAATTGATGACCTGAGAGGACATTTAATTGTACAATGGGTAAAGAACAAAAAAAGACTTAATTAAAGAAAATAATAAAACCAAAACAAATCTACTTTTGAGATGGCTCAAAGAAAAACAAAAGATATTATAAATATGAATGTTAGAATGTGGAGAAATGGGATTTAATGTAAATTCAAGCCTGGTAATTTATATTCTCCCAAAGGAAGGAGGTAACCTTAGCAAAATAAAGAAGGGAGACAAGGTAATTCTTGGAAAATTAGGAGAACTGCTAAAATTTTTTTAAAAATGAAAAAAATATTCACCCATGAGTATTTAAACTTTAAAAAAAATCAATATACTTTAGTGAAAAATAATCACTTCCTTATCTAATATCCCCAAGTGCTTTTGTCATCTACCTATATATAAATATATATATATATATATATATATATGTAAAACACATATAATAACAATAGTGTATATGAACAGTTATGGAGAATAGTTTTGGAGACTATAATTATATTCTATTTTACCAACTATTTTATGATGTATAATAGCAAAATGTTTATAAATATATTTACATAAAACAGAAAAAAAGTATATAAAATTCAGCAAGATGTAACTACCCTCCCAATTTTTATAACTTATTTCTTTCATTATAAAATTGTGTAAATGAGCCAGAGACATCTTAATTTTGATACTGTTACCTTTGTAAAGAAGGTGGAAAAAAGCAAACTAAATATGCTATAAACAATCCTTAGGATTCTGCATAATCCCTGGGTGCGGAGAGATGAGAGTGGCTCACAGTTTATTGGTGGTGGATATTGAAGTGAATATTTCTGGACCCCTGTGAGCAATTCTGTCTTTTTATTAGACTTTCTTACATAAGCTATAAAGAGTGTTTGAAAAAGATAGAATTTTAAATAAGGTTGTCAAACTAGGCTTCATTTGAGAAAATTGTGTTTTGTTTCAAAGGCTGTCTTAAAGGATGACAACAGTGGTTTAGAAATAGAGTAATACAAATGCATAGAAAATCTGAATATACTTAGCTCTACTAAGGTATTAAGGAGAGCATGTATTGTATGGAGCACTGTGTGTGATGCATAAACAATAAATCTTGGAACACTGAAAAAATAAAATAAAGTTTAAAATAAATAAAAATAAGTTAATGATATATTAATACTATCCTTCAAATTAATCTAAAAATATACCTGTTAATTTTACATTAAATTTTGCTTAGCTGTTTTTTATTAATTTAACTGACTTCTAGATTTCCTTCTTTTTTTCCAGAATTAGTGATAAAGCTCATATGTTTGGATTGACAACTGATTTAATTATCCCTCAAATGACATTAGATAGATTTAGCTGAAGAGACTCAGGTGAGGTCTATGGAAAATAAACAATTATTTTGAACTCTGGGTGGTCCATCCATCCAAAGTACTTGCTTTTCCCATTTAATAGTAAATATTTTCTTTCTAAAATTTTATAAGAATTTAACATATAAGCATATAAATTATTTGGACATGATGTTTGTAAAATGATTTAAAAAGTCAACAAGCATAAAATGAGTAGTCCATAAATGTTAGCTCCTTATTTTTAATTCATTATTAGGATTTTTAAAAATCAGATTTGGTATAATTTGCTTATTATTTTCAAGTTCACATGAATTTCTTTTCTGTTTATCATTTTTATGAATGACTACTCTAATTTTCACTTTCACTGAATCAATTTCATTTAAACATCAATAAAGCTTGCATTGTAATATTTTAACATTTATATGAATAAATAAATTTTAAAATCACATGCACTCATTTAAAGGACCACAAGAAATGTTTTCCCATTGTGCTTTCTTCATTATGCTTAATGTAATGTGTGCCCTGCAGAAAGATTTCTTGCGAGCCTGTAGGTCACTGATCTGAGAAACAAATGAGACAGAGGTAGAAGGCAATAAAAAATGATGCGCATTATTTATTATTTATTTTATATTTATTTTTGATATTTTGTAAATATACACTGATGGGGCAAATCTCTGAGTTTATTTGCAAAAATTAAATGAAAATAATACCAAACACAGATGCTGTATATCTATGATAAGTAGAATAACAGGTAATTTTTATCCTTCCCTCACTTGGAAAGAGATCAACAGATACTAAAAGAAGCAATTAGAATACTCTCAAATTCTTGGAAGCTGAAAAAAGAATTCAGAATAAATTATTTTACATTTTCTTCCTTCAAAGCAAGAGGAGACTTTCTATATACTTTATGTAAGGTAGAAAACATTTGCATATATGTTGTCTATTTTATTTTTGTTTTTCTCAAAGCTCTACGTGAGAAAGAGCTTTATTGTTGCTGTAATCATGTCAATTTATTTGTATGGAGTTCAGTTTGTGTTAAGGATCTTACTAGACTTTAAAACATATGAGACATGCTTTGAGAACTAAGAATAACGATCATGAACCTGTATTCAAGAGATGTTCAAAGTTAGGCAAGTGGAATCACCTTGCAGGCAGGGCATCATTTGTGATATATATTCCAGTTTTTGGAAGAAATCAAGATTGCTGCTAAACTGGGAATACAATTAATTAGAAAGCATACTTGAATAACGTAACAGTTGAGCTGCTTTGATATGATCCATCTCCTGTGATTAGCCTTCCCATAGTCCTCATGCCCTTTCTTGATTCTCCTAAGCCTGTTTTCCCACACTGTAGTTCTGATCAACCTGTGTCCAGGTCTCTCTCTGTTACCACCTTTGAGGCATCAAAAACTCTTGTTCAGTTGAATGCTTATGGGTACTAAAAAAAAAAAAAAAAAAAAAAGCCCAGCTAAAAGTCTCCTAAAAAAATGAGGATATTTAATTAAACTCATATTTCAATAAACTAGAAGGTAGACAGTTCCAGAGTTGGGCAGTGACTCTCAGTCCTAGAGTGTGTCCTGACCCTTCCTGGGACAGCTGCTGTCTGAGAGTGCCCACCTGAGGGACAACCCTCACATGGAGCCTCTCCCACAGCCCCAGCCACCAACACTCTGGTGCCTATGGTGGAGAGGATTGGGGTAGATATAGCTAGACCTTTGGCCACCTCACAAACTACCCCTCCAGTCCATTAGTTAATTGAGATACAACTTCTTCACATGGTTAACCCTTAACTTCTTTTTAAGTTTTATTTATTTAAGTAATCTCTAGACCTATGTGGGACTCAAACTCACAACCTTGAGGTCAAGAGCCTCTCAGTCCTCTAACTAAGAAAGTCAGGAACCCCCTAACTCTCAACTTCTTAAGAGCAAAGTGGAAAGAATTGTCAAGCCATGGTGACTATCATTCTTAAGCAAATATCCTAATATATATGGAACAGAAGAATAGCATTAGGTAAAACTGTGGATTGCATAGATCAGAGGGCTGACAATGGTGGACAATACTAAATATCAGTGGTATTCACTTCTATATTCACACTGGTTGATGAAAAGCCATACAGATGGGGATCTGAAATGCTACTCCATATGATAAGATTATCACAGAAATTTCAACATAAGCAAGACTAAGTTTTCTCTGGACCATTATCCCAGGTTCTATCATTTCTCCACACATGCTTGAGGGATTGTTCGAATAAGTAAAGTATTCCTATTTTATCAACCCAATATATCAAACCCATAACCAATCTCTGGATGTTTCTGAGAGGCCAGATAATTATAGGAGTTTGTTTATTTTTACAAGATTTTTATTATGTGATAGTTATAAACCACCATTCAGTGAGACAATTCTGCATTATTATTAACTGCTTTGAACACTCCTTTTCAAGAGAATTTGACAAAAAATTGAGAAAGCTTCTTTAGAGTAGACTTTCTGGCTTTGGACGAGACTTCAAACATCCTTTTGGCTGTAAGAGCTCCTCAGCACTTACTGAGTGGATAACTCATTCTAATAATGACTGTGCCTGATATAATCAGGTCAATTGGAAAATTGGAAATAACTCACAGAGTTTAGAACAGTGGAAAAATATGATTTTGAGTGTCCTAATTAATGAGGAGTACAAATTAGATTGGATTCTGTAAGGGCAGGAGTGCTGACTGGTTTTATTTATTTGTTTATGTATGTATTCATGTATTTATTTTTATGTGCCTTGAGCAGAAAAATTTTCACTGTTTTCATCAGGGAGTAAATATGTTGCATATGACAAAACTTTAACTGAACTGTCTTTTAAGATTGAAATGGATTTATTGGCTCAAGTGACTGAAGAACCCAAGGTTATTAGACTCCAGCTGACTTCATCCAGGGCTTAGCTGATGTCACTGGGAACTGGTTTCTCTCTTTCCCTCTCTTCCACTATTCAGTTTGAGTACTCTTTTTAGCTCTCAGGAGTCACAAAATGAATTGCGTAGTTTTTGTTGCTATTGTTCTTTTAGGCTGAAATTTAGTGAACAGAGAGTGGGGGTCTCCTTTCCAGAACCTCCAGCAAAGGTCTCATGTAATTTTGTTGGTGAAGAAGCACATGAGTAATCTATCTATCCCTATCAAATCAATATATGAAATGCTCTGATTGTTTGGGATAAGGTCAACTCCATCAGGAACACGTGAGATCAGAATGGGGCTAGACTTGACCTTCAAAGAGAAACCTACTAAAGAACAAGAAAAAGAAGACTGAATGGTATGTGACACAAAGAGAAGTTATTCCTAGAGTCCATATTTTTATTGTCTCTATCATACACACAAATGCACATACTTACACATTCTCATATGCATATCTATAGTAACACACACACACACACACTTCCCATAAACACACAATAAATATTCACATCTCTTAAAAAAGCTTTTGCTGACTCCTTAACCTAGACAACTGCCTTATTCCATTCCTATGTACAACTACAAATGCCAGAGATTTCAACGGTGTGCCATGTAGTCTTTGCAGGCACCCCATCGCATCCAATATACATGGTAGAAAGAGAATAATTAAATGTGATAAAATTAACTCCATTTTAAATAGGGGGTTATAGGAAACAGCGCAGTAGTCATCAGGCCACAGCCTGTCATACTCGACAGATAGTAAATTGTTTAGGCTTTTCTGGTTCCATAAAGTCTCTAATCTGTTATTCTTCTTAGTTTTACATTACATTTGAAAAATGTAAATGCCACCATTAGCTGTGAGCAATACACAGACAGGCTTAGGAAGGGGAGAGGAGAGAGAGAGAGAAAGAGGTAGAGAGAGACCTACTGGTTTATGGACATGGATTGTTTCAGTGCTTGACTGGAATTGTGAGTGATGTGACGATGGGCTGAAATAATGTTACACTGAGAACTGATTTCTTGAATTCTTAGTCCTGCTACCTCAGCTTTGCCTTCATTGTCAAGCTCCCTATAAAAGATGGCTATAGCAACTCCAGACCTTGAATACCCTTAGATGATATACAATTTGAATAAGCTCATTTCTTTATCCTAAGTTTGCAAATGTTTCATTATATTTCAGTACCTCTGATTGGGTCCTCTTTCTATCCCTAAGCAAATCACTTTGGCCATAGGAATGGAATGTTCTCACTTCTTAGGCTAAGTTACATGCCTGGAGAAAGGGAAAGAACATTGTCCATACCACATATGGACTGAGGTGGGGTGGGGGGGAGGATTATATCTAATTGGAAAAATGGATTATTGTTATCAGAATAACTAAGAATAATAACAAATATTTATATATTAGTTGTTATAGGGCAGGCACTTGTAAAACTCTTCATAAACTTTAACACATTTAATTCTCACAATAAACTTGAGAAATGTTACTATTACTATAATCATTTTACAGCTGAGAAAACTGAAGGTAAAGAGGTTAAGTAAATTGCCCAAGGCCTCCCAGCTGGATAGCGCCAGAGCTATAATGAACCCAGCCTGGCTGGTTGTGAAGTCTGTCCTTTTATCTGCCCCTACAGAAATCCTGAAATCCCAATATACCTAAAAGGACTTTTAAACGCAGAATTTGATGAAATCACAAAATGATCATTTGAAAATGATTGGCCCTATATTTTATTTTTAAAAGTGATACAATTCCACATTAATATAAAATTTAATGAGAATAGGATGTGTTTTAATATAAGTCCATAGTTATCATATTAACACAATTTGGCAAAAGGGAAAATTTGTATGTGATCACAATTTATTAATCCATTATTAGTTAGTTGACAGAATTTGGATTTTCCAGTTTTGGGCTATTACAAATAAAACTACTATGAACATTCTCATACAAATATTTGTGTAGACATGATTTCTGATCACTGGGATAAATTCCTAAGAGTATAAGGGCTGATCATATGGTAAATGTGCATTTAACTTTTTAGGGAAACTGCCAAACTGTTCTAAAAGGTGCTTGTACCACTTATACATTCTTACTAGCTGTTCTTCACATCCTCATCAAATCTTGGTATGGTCAGTCTTTCTTATTTTAGTCCTAATAGTATATCATTTATGTTTTTAATTTAATTTAGTTTATGGTACAATTAATTATATTGACCATCTTTTTATTGCTTATTTATCATTCATTTACCTTCTTTGGTAAACTTTTCATTCCAATATTTGCACATTTATTATTGAGTTGTTTTCTTAACTATTGAGTTTTAAGAATTGGTTATATATTCTAGATACAAGTCTTTTATCACATCCATACTTTGCAAATATTTTCTCCAATTCTGTAGTTTATCTTTTCACTCTATTTGTGTGTTTTGAAGAGAAGTATTTAATTTTGATGAAGTCCACTCAGTTATTTTATTTTATGGATTATTACTTTGGTGTTATATTAAAAAACAAACAAACAAACAAAATAACTAACAAAACAAAACAACTTTGACCCAGATCAAAAAGGTTTTCTTCAACATTCCTTTAGAAATTTTAGTTTTATGTTTTATATTAAGGTCAGTTATCCATTTTGATGTTGTATATAGTATGAGGTGTCAATTTAAGTTCACAATTTTGCAATAGATATACAAATGTTCAAGCACCATTTGTTGAAAAGACATATATGGGAACACTTGGGTGGCTCAGTGGTTAAGCTTCTGCCTTTGGCTCAGGTGATGATCTTAGGGTTCTGGGATTGAGCCCTGCAGACTCTCTGCTCAGCAGGGAGCCTGCTTCCCCTTTCTCTCTGCCTGCCTCTCTGCCTACTTGTAATCTCTCTCTGTCAAATAAATAAAGTCTTTAAAAAAAAAAAAAAAAGATGGGACGCCTGGGTGGCTCAGTGGGTTAAGCCGCTTATAAGTCTTTTTTTTTTTATAAATTTATTTTTTTTTTCAGCACAACAGTATTCATTGTTTTTGCACAACACCCAGTGCTCCATGCAATACGTGCCCTCCCTATTACCCACCACCTGGTTCCCCCAACCTCCCACCCCTGACCCTTCAAAACCCTCAGGTTGTTTTTCAGAGTCCATAGTCTCTTATGGTTCACCTCCCCTTCCAATTTTTTTTTTTATAAATATATAATGTATTTTTATCCCCAGGGGTACAGGTCTGTGAATCACCAGGTTTACACACTTCACAGCACTCACGATAGCAAATACCCTCCCCAATGTCCATAACCCCCTCACCCTCTCCCAACCCCACCTCCCCCAAGCAACCCCCAGTTTGTTTTGTGAGATTAAGAGTCATTTATGGTTTGTCTCCCTCCCAATCCCATCTTGTTTCATTTATTCTTCTCCTATCCCCCTAGCCCCCCATGTTGCATCTCCACGTCCTCATATCAGGGAGATCATACGATAGTTGTCTTTCTCTGATTGACTTATTTCACTAAGCATGATACGCTCTAGTTCCATCCACGTCGTCGCAAATGGCAAGATTCCATTTCTTTTGATGGCTGCATAGTATTCCATTGTGTATATATATCACTTCTTCTTTATCCATTCATCTGTTGATGGAAATCTAGGTTCTTTCCATAGTTTGGCTATTGTAGACGTTGCTGCTATAAACATTTGGGTACACATGCCCCTTCGGATCACTGAGTTTGTATCTTTAGCGTAAATACCCAGTAGTGCAATTGCTGGGTCATAGGGTAGTTCTATTTTCAACATTTTGAGGAACCTCCATGCTGTTTTCCAGAGTGGTTGCACCAGCTTGCATTCCCACCAACAGTGGAGGAGGGTTCCCCTTTCTCTGCATCCTCGCCAGCATCTGTCATTTCCTGACTTGTTAATTTTAGCCATTCTGACTGGTGTGAGGTGATATCTCCTTGTGGTTTTGATTTGTATTTCCCTGATGCCCAGTGATGTGGAGCACTTTTTCATGTGTCTGTTGGCCATCTGGATGTCTTCTTTGCAGAAATGTCTGTTCATGTCCTCTGCCCATTTCTTGATTGGATTGTTTGTTCTTTGGGTGTTGAGTTTGCTAAGTTCCTTATAAATTTTGGATACTAGCCCTTTATCTTATAAGTCTTGAAGTATGCAGTGTTAATCCACTTTGTTCTCTTTCAAAATGATTTTGCTTATTCTAGGACTTTTATATTTCTTTCTTTTTTTATATTTCTTTTCTTTTTTAAAAAAAAGATTTTTAAAAATCTTTAAAGATTTTATTTATTTATTTGACAGACAGAGATCACAAGTAGGCAGAGAGGCAGGCAGAGAGAGAGGGGGGAAGCAGTCTCCCCTCCAAGCAGAGAGCCCGATGCAGGGCCCGATCCCAGAACCCTGAGATCATGACCGGAGCTAAAGGCAGAGGCGAGGCTTTAAGCCACTGAAACACCCAGGTGCCCCTAGGACTTTTATATTTCTATACGAATTTTAGAATCAGTTTTTCAATTTTCATAAAAAATACATGTTGGAATTTTGATTGAAATTGTCTTAAATCTATAGATCAATTTGGGAAGAATTTACATCTTAATAATACTGAGGTTTCTTGTTTTTTAATTTTATTTATTTGAGAGAAAGAGAGAGAGAGAGAGAGCATGAGAGGAGAGAGGTCAGGGAGAGAAGCAGACTCCTGCTAAGCAGGGAGCTGGATGTGGGACTCGATCCTGGGACTTCAGGATCAGGACCTGAGCTGAAGGCAGTCACTTAACCAACTGAGCCACCCAGATAGATACACAATACTGAGGTTTCTAAGCAATGAGCAACTGCATCTCCATTTATTTAGGTCTTTAATAATTTTTCTCAACAATGTTTTGTGGTCTTCAGTGTACAACTATTTCACATTCCTTGTCAGTTTTATCACATATTATTTCATGTTCTTTGAAGCTACTGAAAATTTCAATTCTTCAACCTTGTTAAATTCATGTATTTATCTTCATTTTTTTGTTGTTGTTGTTGTTGCAAATTTCTTTTCTTATTTCTTTTGCAGATTTCTTTAGATTTATAAATAGACATTCAAGTCATCTGCAAATAAAGCCTGATTTAATTCTTCCTTTCTGCTATTGAAAAATAGTAATTTTTTATCCCAAATTATGTCAATAAGAGTCCCCAATATATTGTGGAATAGAAGCAGCATGGACATTCTTATTTTTTTTCCTGATTATAGAAGGAAATCATTCAGTGTCTCACCATTAAGTATAATGCTAACTGTAAGTGTTTTATAGATGACTTAACATCAGGTCAAGAAAGTTCTCTTTGATTCCTAGTTTGCTGGGACTCTCTGAGCAGAAATACATGTTGGATTTTGTCAAAGCTCTTTCTTCATCCATTGAGATGATCATATAGTTTTATTTAGCAGTTTGCTAATATGGTGAATTACATTGAGTGGTTGTTTTTTTTTTTTTGCAGTTATATCAACCTCATCTTCCTAGTAATAAATTTTATATAATTTTGATTTACATTTTTAAAAGAATTTTAAATTTATGATCATGTGGAATAACAGACTATAGTTTACTTTTCCTATAATTTTTTTTGTTTAGCCTCATAGAATGATTCATCAAATATTCCCATCATTTTAATTTTCTGAAGCAGTTTTATAGAATTGGTTTTATTTTTTCCTAACAGTTCTGTTGAACTTATCAGTAAAGACATTTGTGCCAAGTGTTTACAGAAAGTTTTTATGTACAAAATTAAAATTCTTGAATGCATACTGTCCTATTTGGATTATTTATTTCTTCTTGAGTGAGCTTTGGTCATCTGTGTCTTTCAAGTAATTTGTCTTAATTTTGAGGTCTATTTATTTTCATTTCATTTTTTTAAGTTATTGAATGAAGATGTTCAAAATATATTCTTATTCCTTTCAAGATCTGTAGAACTTATAGTAAATCATCTCTCTCTACGGTGTTACTTTGTGTCTTCATCTTCTTCCTCTTTTCCTCCCCTCCCACTTGCCCCTCCTTCTTCCTCTTCCTCTTCTTCTTCTCTTTGTCCTTCTCTTCCTCCTCCATCTTCTTCCTCCTTCTTTTCCTCCTCCACCTTCTTCCTCTTCTTCACCACCTCCTTCTCCTCCCCATCTTCCTCCTCCTTCTTCTTCCTGATAAGCAAAGAGGTTTATCAATTTTATTGATCTTAAAGGAATAGCTTTAGATCTCACTGATTTTTCTTTATAGTTTTTGCTTTCTATACAATTGATTTTCTTCTAATCCTTAATATATTCTTTATTCTTAAGCTTACATTTCTCCCTTTTCTGTACCCTAGGTTTTTAAGGTGGAAGTTGAGGTTATGAACTGGAGCCCTTTCTTTCTTCTAACATCAACATTTAGTGATATAAATTCTCCCCTATGTGTTGCTTTAACCAGATCTCAGAAATATTAACACACTGTATTTTTTTCATTCATTTCAAAAACACTTTTAATTTTCTTGTTGATTTCTTTTTTCAACCAATGAATTATTCCATTGAATTTCTCTTACTGGTTTCTAATTTAATTTATTTTGTGGCCAGAAAATATTTATATATAAATCAGATATTTTATAGTTATTTAGATTTTTCTCAGCGCCAAGAAAATGATCTATTTTGATAAATACTTCATGTACATTTGAAAATTATCTGATTCTTTTGTTGTGGTGGTTTTTCTGTTGAATTATTTTTTATATTTATATAAATATGTATATATTTATATTATACAAATTAAATTAAATTATATAATAAAATAAAAACATAATTTTATTATACATATTATAAAATTTATATAAACTTTATAATATAAAATTTATATAAACATAAATAAAATGAAATAATTACAATATATTGTGATTGATATAATATTTATATAAATATTGATATATTTTTATATATTATATTTCATTATTTATTTTTAGTTGAATTTTCTGAGTAAGTTGAGGGTTTTTTTTAATAAATGTCAATTGGGTCAAATTGGTTGAGAGTCTTGCTAAATCATCTATATTTGATATTCTCTACTTCCGTCAATTATTAAGAGATGGAGTTATGAAATATCTAACAACAATGTGGATTTATTCATTTCTCCTTGCAGTTCCATCAGTTTTGCATTATGTATTCTGGAACTCTGATACTAGGAATGAAACGTCTCCAATTGTTATATTTCCCTGGTGAGTTGGTCCCTTTATCCTTATGAAAAGAGCTTCTTTATTTCTAGAGCTTATTTATTTCTCTTCTTCTCTGCTCTAAAAGTAACATATTTCCTGGCTGATACTAACATAACCAGTCTAGCTTTCTTTCTCTAAGCCTAACATGGTATAAATTTTATATACTCTTCCTTGTAGTTTCATATTTGAAATGCATTTCTTGTGGTTAGCACATAATCTGGTCTTGCTTTTTTTTTTTTAAGATTGTATTTATCCATTTGACAGAGAGAGAGAGAGAGTGTGTGAGAGCGTGTGTGCACAAGCAGAGGGAGCAGAAGGCAGAGGAAGAGGGAGAAGCAGGCTCACTCCAGAAGCAGGGAGCTCAATCCCAGGACCCTGACAGGGAGCCAAAGGCAGACACTCAACTTGCTGATCCACATAGGCGCCCTTGGTCTTGCTTTTTTATATAATCAGATAAATTCTTTTTAATTGGTATGTTTAGACTATTTATATTTAATCTTATTTTTGGATTGGTTAAATTTAAATTGATCATTTATTTTTCTGTAAATGTATTTGTCCCATCTGATCCTTCTTTTTTCTTTTTTTTTAAACTTCTTTTTAAATTAATTGTATTTCTAATGAATCAAATTTGTTCACTTTTTTGGCTTATTAGCTGAGTTATTTTTTTATTTTATTGGTTGCAATAAGATTCATAACACATATTTAATTTACTGCAGTGTACCTTCAAAGGATTATACCACTTCGCCTATACTATAAGAGCCTTATGATAATATACTTCCATTTCTTCTTCAAAAGCATTGTTAAACTCCTTGCTTTTATGCATTATAAACTCTACACTACACTTTTATTATTTTTGTTTAACTACCAATTATCTTTTAAAGAAATATAAATAATAAGCAAAAACCTCACAGGTATTTACACACATAGTTACAATTCTCAGTTCTTAACATTCATTTGTATAGATCCATGTCTCTATCTGTTATAATTGTCTTTTTGCTTTAAGGACAACCATGAAGTTTTTGTTGTTGTTTTTTTTAAATAGTATGAATCTATAGGTGATGAATTCTTCCAGTGATTTTATGTCTGAGCACATTTTTTATTTCACCTTCATTTTTGAAAGGTATTTTTATTGGGTATAGAATTCTGGGGAGATAGAATTTTTTCTTTTTGTATTTTAAATTTAGTTCTATTTATTGTCTTAATTACATCATTTTCTGTAAGAAATTTGTTAACTCCATTTCCCTGTACATAACATGATGTTTTTTCCTCTGGTTACTTCTAGGATTTTTCTCCTTGTAACTTTTGTTAAGCAATTTAATTGTGATATGACTTTGTAATATTTTATTTTATTTATTTATATTTTTAGTGGCTGCATCTTAGATATTTCCCTTAAACAATTTTTAGGCTTTCTCTGGATGGAAAAAAAAATTCCAAGAGGCTTTTAAATGTTTCAGAATTTCTAAAGAAATCTGAAAGTAATAACCATTATATTTAACTTCTCAGAATTCAAAACAGTCTAAAATTATGAGTCAGCATTTAATTGGAAATGGAGAGGTTTTTTTTTTACAGTGTAATTTGTAGAATGTAAAATGTTTTTTACAGCAGTATAATTAATATACAGCATTATATTAGTTTCAGGTGTACAATATAATTTAATAATATTCTTAATATTTACTATTAAAGTACAGTTGAGATACAATGTTATATTAGTTTCACATGTGTAATGTAGCAATTTGATAATTCCATATATTACTCAGTGCTCACCATGCTAAGTGCGGTCACCATCGGTCACGATAGAACATTATTACTATATTATTTACTATATTTCCTATACTATGTTTTTCATTTCCATGATTTATTTATTTTACAACTGGAGTTTTAATCCTCTTCATCTATTTCACCAATCATTCCTATTCCCTCCCATCTGACAATAGTTTGTTTTCTGTATTTGTGAGTCTGTTTCTGTTTTTGTTTTATTTTTTTGATTCCACATAGAAGTGAAATAATATGGTATTTATTTTTCTCTGTCTGACTTATTTCACTTAGCATAATACTCTCTAGGATCCATCCATGTTGTCACAAATGGTGAGATGTTATTTTTTATGGCTCTGTAATATTCCATTGTATTTATGTGAGTGTATGTACCATATCTTCTTTATCCATTCATCTCTCAATGGACACTTGGGTTGTTTCCATATCTTGGCTATTGTAAATTATGCTGCAACAAACATTGGGGTGCAGATATCTTTTAGTGCTCTTGTTCTCTTTGGTTGATTACCTAGTAGTGGAATTACTGGATCACATGTATTTCAATGTTTAAATTTTGAGACACTTCATGCTGTTTTCCACAGTAGTTGCACTTAATTTATATTCCTACTAATAGTACTTGAGGGTTCCCTTTTCTACACATCCTTGCCAATATTTCTTTCTTGCCTTTTTGGTATTAGCCATTCTAACAGGTGAAATGTGATATCTCATGATTTTAATTTGCTTTTCCCTGATAAATGATGGTGATTATCTTTTCATATACCTATTAGCCATCCGAATGTCATCTTTGGAAAAATGCCTATGAGGGTCCTTTGTACATTTTATTAATTATTTTTATTAACTTATAATGTATTATTTGCCCCAGGGGTACAGGTCTGTGAATCGTCAGGCTTACACACTTCACAGCACTCACCATATCACATACTCTCTCCAATGTACATAATCCAACCACCCTCTCCACCCCCCTCCTCCCAGCAACCCTCAGTCTGTTTTGTAAGATTAAGAGTCTCTTATGCCTTGTCTCCTTCCCAATCCCATCTTGTTTCATTTTTTCCTTCCCTATCCCCCAAACCCCCCACTCTGCCTCTCAAATTTCTCATATTAGGGAGATCATATGATAATTGTCTTTCTCTGATTGGCTTACTTCGCTCAGCATAATATCCTCTAGTTCCATCCATGTCATTGCAAATGGAAAGATTTCATTTCTTTTGACGGTTGCATAGTAGTCCATTGTGTATCTATATCACATCTTTTTTATCCATTTATCTATTGATAGACATCTAGGTTCTTTACATAGTTTGACTATTGTGGACATAACTGCTATAAACATTTGGGTGCACATGCCCCTTTGGATCACTACATTCATATCTTTAGGGTAAATACCCAGTAATGTGATTGCTGGATTGTAGGGTAGCTCTATTTTCAACTTTTTGAGGAAACTTCATGCTGTTTCCAGAGTTCCTGCACCGGCTTGCCTTCCCACCAACAGTGCATCTTCTCAAACATCTGTCATTTCCTGACTTTGTTAATTTTAGCCATTCTGACTGGTGTGAGGAGGTATCTCATTGTGATTTTGATTTGCATTTCCCCGATGCTGAGTGACGTGGACCACTTTTTCATATATCTAAGGGCCATTTGGATGTCTTCTTTCCAGAAATGTATATTAATGTCCTCTGCCCATTTCTTGATTGGATTATTTGTTCTTTGGGTGTGAGTTTGATAAGATCTTTATAGATTTTAGCTACTAGCCCTTTCTCTGTTATGTCATTTGTGAATATCTTCTCCCATTCTGTCAGTTGTCTTTTGGTTTTGCTGACTGTTTCTTTTGCTGTGCAAAAGCTTTTGATCTTGATGAAGTCCCAATAGTTCATTTTTGTCCTTGCTTCCCTTGCCTTTGGCGATGTGTCTAGGAGAAGTTGCTGCGGCTGAGGTCCAAGAGGTTGCTGCCTGTGTTCTCCTCAAGAATTTTGATGGATTCCTTTCTCACACTGAGTCTTTCAACCATTTTGAGTCTATTTTGTGTGTGTTGTAAGGAAATGGTCCAGTTTCATTTTTCTGTGGCTGTCCAATTTTCCCAACACCATTTGTTGAAGAGACTGTCTTTTTTCCATTGGACATTTTTTCCTGCTTTGTTGAAGATTAGTTGACCATAGAGTTGGGGGTCTATTTATGGGCTCTCTATTCTGTTCCATTCATCTATGTGTCTGTTTTTGTGCCAGTACCATACTGTCTTGATGATGACAGGTTTGTAATAGAGCTTGAAGTCTGGAATTGTGATGCCACCAACTTTGGCTTTCTTTGTCAACATTCCTCTGGCTATTTGGGGCCTTTTCTGGTTCCATATAAATTTTAGGATTATTTGTTCTATTTATTGGAAAAAATTGATGGTATTTTGATAGGGATTGCATTAAATGTGTAGATTGCTTTAGGTAGCATAGACATTTTCACAATATTTGTTCTTCCAATCCATGAACATGGATCGTTTTTCCATTTCTTTGTGTCTTCTTCAATTTCTTTCATGAATACTTTATAGTTTTCTTAGTACAGACTCTTTGCCTCTTTAGTTAGGCTTATTCCTAGGTATCTTGTGATTTTGGGTGCAATTGTAAATAGGACTGACTCCTTAATTTTTCTTTCTTCTGTCTTGCTGTTGGTGTATAGAAATGCAACTGATTTCTGTGCAATGATTATATATCCTGACACTTTACTGAATTCCTGTATAAGTTCTAGCAGTTTTGGAGTGGAGTCTTTTGGGTTTTCCACATAAAGTATACTATCTTAAAGATTGAGAGTTTGACCTCTTCTTTGCTGATTCAGATGCCTTTGATTTCTTTTTGTTGTCTGATTGCTGAGGCTAGGACTTCTAGTACTATGTTGAATAGCAGTGGTTATAGTGGACAGCCCTGCCATGTTCCTGACCTTAGGGGAAGAGCTCTCAATTTTTTCAAATTGAGAATGATATTTGCTGTGGGCTTTTTATAGATGGCTTTGATGATATTGAGGCATGTACCTCTTATCCCTACACTTTGAAGAGTTTTGATCAAGAAAGGATGCTGTACTTTGTCAAATGCTTTTTCAGCATCTATTGAGACTATCATGTGGTTCTTGTTCTTTCTTTTATTAATGTATTGTATCACATTGATTAATTTGTGGATGTTGAACCAACCTTGCAACCCAGGAATAAATCCCATTTGAGAGTGGTGAATAATTCTTTTAATGTACTATTGGATCCTATTGGCTAGTATTTTGGTGAGAATTTTCGCATCCTTATTCATCAAGGATATTGGTCTGTAACTCTCCTTTTTTGTGGGATCTTTGTCTGGTTTTGGGATCAAGATAATGCTGGCATCATAAAATGAGTTTGGATGTTTTCCTTCCATTTCTATTTTCTGGAACAGTTTCAGGAGAATAGTTATTAATTCTTCTTTAAATGTTTGGTAGAATTCCCTTGGGAAGCCATCTGGCCCTGGGCTTTTTTTTTTGCGGGGGGGGAGGGAGATTTTTGATGACTGCTTCAATCTCCTTACCAGTTATGTGTCTGTTCAGGTTTTCTGTTTCTTCCTGGTTAAGTTTTTGCAGTTTATACGTTTTTAGAAATGCATCCACTTCTTTCAGATTCTCAAATTTGCTGGCTTATAGTTGCTCATAGTATGTTCTTATAATTGTCTGTATTTCTTTGGTGTTTCTTGTGATCTCTCATCTTTCATTCATGATTTTATTTATTTGGGTCTTTTCTTATCTTTTTAATAAGTCTGGCCAGGGGTTTATCAATCTTATTAATTCTTTCAAAGAACCAGCTCCTAGTTTTGTCGATTTGTTCTAATGTTCTTTTGGTTTCTATTTCATTGATTTCTGCTCTGATCTTTATTATTTCTCTTCTTCTGGGTTTAGGGTTTCTTTGCTTAGAGGACCTCTTTCAATATTTCCTATATGGCTGGTTTAGTGTTTGCAAATTCTTTCAGTTTTTGTTTGTCCTGGAAGCTTTTTATCTCTCCTTCTATTTTCAATGATAGCCTAGCTGGACATAGTATTCTTGGCTGCATATTTTTCTCATTTGGTGCTTTGAATATGTCATGCCAGTTCTTTCTGGCCTGCCAGGTCTCTGGATAAATCTGCTGCCAGTCTAATATTTCTACCATTTTATGTTACAGACTTCTTGTTCTGAGATGCTTTTAGGATTTTCTCTTTGTCATTAAGACTTGTAAGTTTTATTATTAGATGACAGGGTGTGGACCTATTTTTATTGATTCAGTTTGCTAGTCCTCTGCCATCTTGCCTCTCTCCCCACTTTGTACATTTTTAATTGGATTATTTGCTTTCTTGTTATTGAGTTGTACAAGTTCTTTATCTTTTTTGGGTATAAGCCCTCATCAGATGTATCATTTGCAAATATCATCTCCCATTCCGTAGGTTGCCTTTTTGTTTGGTTGCTGGCTTCCTTTGCTGTGCAAAAGCTTTTTATTTTGGTGTAGGCTCAAAAATTTATTTTTGCTTTTGTTTCTCTTGCCTCAGGAGACATACCATAAATATGTTGCTAAGACCAGTGTCTGAGATATTACTGCCTGTGTTCTTCTCTGGAATTTTTGTGGTTTCAGGTTTCACATTTAGATCTTTAATCTGTTTTGAGTTTTTTGTTGTTGTTGTTGTTTTTAGTTTTTAGTTTTTTGTTTTTGTTTTTGTTTCTTTTCTTTTTGGTATTGGGTTGAAAGTGGTCCAGTTTCATCCTTTTGTATGTGCTTTTTCAGTTTTCCCAACTTCATTATTGAAAAAACTGTTTTTTTTTTCCCCTACAGTATATGCTTACCTCCTTTGTCATAGGTTAATTGACCATATAAGTGTGGGCTTATTTCTGGGTTCTTTATTTTGGTCCAACAACTTATATTAGTACCATACCATGCAATACCATACAATATCATACCATATTTTTCTTTAGGCTCTGTGTTAGCTGCATATCTTAGACATGTTTGTTTATAGTGTTCATTAAATTGAATATTTTCATGCCATTCTTTTTTTTAATTTTTTTTTAATTAATTAATTATTTATTTATTTGACAGTTAGAGATCACAAGTAGGCAGAGAGGCAGGCAGAGAGAGAGGAGGAAGCAGGCTCCCCACTGAGCAGACAGCCCAATGCGGGGCTTGATCCCAGGACCCTGGGATCATGACCTGAGCTGAAGGCAGAGGCCTTAACCCACTGAGCCACTCAGGTGCCCCCTGTATTCTGTACTAATACAGAATTAGTAGTAATACTCGAAGTAGTAATACTGCTTCTGTATTAGTGTTGATTAATTGGTTAATTTCCACATTACCGTGTACATTTCCTCCTTTTCTGCATGTCTGTCAAATTTTGATTATATGACAGACATTGTAAATTTAACTGTTGAATCCTGGATATTTTTGAATATAATAAGAGTCCAATTTGATCGTTTGGGGTCTTGCTTTTAAGATTTGATATGAAAGACCAGACATGTGCTCAGTTATAAGCTAATTATTCTTCACTACTAAGGCAAAACACTTGTTTTTATACCCAATGCCCTATGAATCTGAACTTTTGACATCTGGTTGATGAGAACAGGCCATTTTCTAGTTATGTGTGAGTTCTAGGCACTGTTTCTTCTAATCCTTTTTTGGTTCTTGGCTCCAGGTAGTTTTCTCACACAAGTTCTGATCAGTAACTAAACAACCTAAGAAAATCCTCTGAAGTTCTTAAGAGCTGTCTTGCTGTGAAGCTCTTTCTTTTTTTTTTTTTTTTAATATTTTGTTTATTTGACAGAGAGAAATCACAACTAGGCAGAGAGGCAGGCAGAGAGAGAGGAGGAAGCAGGTTCCCCGCGGAGCAGAGAGCCCAATGCGGGGCTCGATCCCAGGACCCTAGGATCATGACCTGAGCTGAAGACAGAGGCTTTAACCCACTGAGCCATTCAGGCGCCCCTGTGAAGCTCTTTCTTATCTGATGTTTTATTCTATGAACTCTTAGCCACCTTTGTCTCCCTAGACTCTAAATTCTATCTTCTCATTCAGAAAATCCACTGGGTTTTTGCCTGAGTTCCCCTTTGCTATGCCACAGACTGAAAAACCTCTTAATATGGTATGCTAAATCAATCATAAGGTTGTATTTGCTCCCCATCTGTCAGGAATTACTCTCTGTTGCCTGATGTTCAGTGACTCCTATAATGTTGTCCCTGTTTTTTATTGTTGTTGTTTCAAATGGGAAATTCCTATTATTCCATATGGCCTTCATTTTTTTGTTGTTGTATTATAATAATTCAGATGTGACAGCTGACTGTCTAGGGATTTGCTTTATCACACCTAAAGATACATTATAGGTTTACGACAGAGAGAATATCTTGGTCTGTCTGGTCATCTGCTTCATATACTGCTGGCTGCTGAGTTGAATGGACCTCCTTTGATAAAATTTCCGGTTCCTCCAGACCCACATTTGGCTGTGCAGTATACACAAAATTTCTTTTAAATACTAACTGTGATCATGTTTTATAAATGAGAGGGATAGTTAAAGCCTTTGTCACAATGAGATTTTCCAGAGTGCAAAAAGAAAACACTCAAGTGGAATAAGAATTATCTTTGCAGGCTTAAATTCATTACTAAGCATAATGCTCCTGCAGGATACCTTGCTTCTTCAGTTTCTCCTTGCCAATTGTACTCCCCTGCAAGAAATCTTGTACAACAAATGAAGTTGTTGCTTGACTTCCTCTGTACTACATTAGTAGTATAGTCCTAAAGTTTGATGCACTCTGACTGAATAGCACAGAGGAAGCTTTACCAGGACAATCTATGCCTATGACATCCAAACTTCTCAATATTGAAGGGTGAGAAGGAGGTTTTATAGTTTGAAGTCTCCTGGTTCTATATATGTGTAAGTTCACCAACTTAGGTCTATATTTCACTGTGTCTTAACCGATGTTACTTAGTTTGCTTGTTTCTTTTTCAGTAGTTCTAAATGCACTACAGTTGTGTGACCATAAACTTATCACCCAGATCAGGTTATTTATGAGAGTGAAACAACACTTGTAAACCATTACTGCCCTGGGGGAAAAAAGCACAAGTTTGCCTTTCGTAGAACTTGGTAAACAACAGCCCCTTCCATGAACCCATTAATTATATTAATACAAAATAGTATCTGTATTCCTGTTTCCAATTAGGTCTGTTTGAATAAAAGGAGGTTTCTTTTACTCTTTAGTCACAAGAGATAAATATTGAAATGGTTATGCTAGTAAGCACTGCAGTAGTGCTTACCATCAAGAATCAAAAGGGTTTTATCCAATGCCCCTTGTGCTCTCAAGTCTCCTGTTTTAGAAAAGAAATAGTGAATGTCTCTGGCTCACTTTTTTTTTTCCTTTTTTTCTTTCTTTCATCGTTATTATCTTTAGTAAATCATAGAACATAAAAATGAAATGTTCAGAAATGGTGTATGGGAAATTGATTAACCACTTTTTAAAAACTTTAAAATATCCCTCTCACTCTCTCTGCCTGCCTCTATGCCTATTGTGATCTCTCTGTGTCAAATAAATAAAAAAAAAATTATTTTTTTTAATTTAAAAAAACTTCAAAATAGTCCCTAATATAATTCAAAGAATGGGGGATAAATGTTAATTGGAAAGTCTTAAAAAATATGTTTAAAAAAATCACAAGTGAATATTTAACTAATTTAGAGGTAGGGAATATGAGGAACAATAACAAAAATATCATATACAAAATGGGGAATGTGGCTCCTCTTTTATTCCTGAAAAACAATACCTCCCCCAAATGCAGGAAAAGAACTAAGTAAAATGCTATATATGATGTATTGCAATCATGGAAGAGGGATATGTGTTACATAGTAAGAGACAGAAAGGAAATATTTCCTCCCTTATGATTTGTTGTTTAGGAGCACTAGTTATAAACATTTTCTTTTCTGGAAAATGGAATAGCTAAACTAAAATAGAGTAACTTAAATAAAATAGTTGCCCTGGATATGTCAAAAGAACAGATAATTGTAATATGATCTATGCACTAAAAAATACTAGTGTTCATGGTCAAAAGACATGAACAAATAATGAAGAGAAAAAATAAATCTAAAAGGCCCATGCACAGCAGAATGATGTTCTCTATATTTTAAAATTAAAACAAAATGAATTATTTTTTCAGTCAAATTGGGGGTAGACGAACATTCACTTTCATAGAATAATGATAAGGGTATTAATCAGCATAATCTTTCCAAAAAAGCAAATTGCCATCATCTGTTAGAGGTATTAAAAATTGCCCAGAGATTACCTCAAAGAGTTGAGGTAAGGATTGAGATAATTTTTCTTTTCTCTACTCTTGCATATTTTCTAACTCCTATGTCTTTATACTCCAATGGGAACAGTAAATCTTAAACTGAAACCTTACACCAAATATCACCACCTAATTTTACGGAGACCCCTCAGAAAAATTAAGTAATAGATCTGAAAAATGAACTCTCATTTATTTTATTGTCTTTACATTATATGTTAATAGGAAAATATACCTAGACATACAAGTGCAAGTAACTATAGACACATACTTATCTATATAGAACTGCTGGGAAATGAGTCAGCTCTTCTAGACAGGTGAAATTTAGATGAGTTTCTGATTGATGAAGGGAAACTCTATGCTTTTGAAGTGTTGTTTATAAAATTATCCTCCCATGTACATATTTCTGAGAACAAGGAAGTACAACAATAATGCTTGGAGAAAATTGATGACAATACTCAGACACTAATAGCTAAAACTATTTATTCATAGAAGACATGTATTAAGAGATATGTAGCATATGTCTTGGAAGTAATAATAATAGCTACAACTTATTAGAATTTATCATATGCTAGGAACTTTGTATACACTAAATCTACAAAATGGTAAAGGTGGGTGTTAAAATGAAACTGTTATTAAAAAAAAACCCGGAAACTAGGCATTTTTAAAGAAAATTGACCTAAAGTCATTATTACATGTTAAAGTTAAGATTTTAGAACAGATCCCTTTATTCTGAAGACATTGTTTTTTGTTTTTTGTTTTTCCCTAGTTATTTTCTGTAGGTCCCTAGAGTCTTCAGTGTCAACAAGAGACTTCTTGGTGATTCTCTGAATCCCAGACCCAGGACACCCCAACCCCACCCAAACTTACCTATGCACACTTCAACAAGAGTAGCTCCATTTTATCTGCCTTACAATGGAGCTTTTGGAAACATTCAGATTGAAAGCAATCGAAGAAATCAAATAAGAATAATGTATTAGACCAAATTGGTCCTCTTTGTTCTCTTTCCTCTCTCCTTTTCTCCCCCACTGCCCTGCTCTCTTCTTTCCATGCTGCTCTTCCTCTTCACAATTTTTCACTCCCTCATAAGGCTCCCTAAAGCCAAAACAAATAATTGCAAATAGATATAAAAATGAAATCAGTAAACATTTATCATGTAGGAGAAATGGAGAAAAATATTTAGTAATAAACTTACTTGTTTCTAAAACCTGGAATTCAGTTGAATTGTCTATCTCCACAGTAGCTTTGCAACAGTTTTTCTGTAAGAAGTTATTTATTTGTCTGGTCGAGTAGCAATGGTTGAAAATTGTAGCTTTATTAAATGTCATTGAGGTCAATGCAAGATTTGTGTTCTGATGGCAAATATGTGTCCTCAAAGTCTTGCCAAAATCACAACTCTGAGTACAATTAGAGAAGTGTACTGAAACTGCAACAGAATTTAGGGTTCTAACTCATATATTAAAGTAGATGTACTTAAGTCCTCCGTGACATTGAACCCAGGTTCTCAATCCTAGGGGTTGAGAATTATCTGTGACACTTTTGAAAAACAAATAAGCATGAGATTTATCCATATTCACTGAATCCGTACCTTCAGGAATTACCTTTGTATCTATAATTTTTATTTATTTATTTATTTATTTATTTATTTATTTATTTAAGATTTTATTTATCCATTTGAGAGAGAGAGAGACAAAGAAAGAGACAGAGAAAGAATGACCAGGGGGAGAGGTAGACTTCCCACTGAACCAGGAGCCAGAAGTGGGGCTGGATCCCAGGACCCCAGGATCATGACCTGAGCCAAAGGCAGACGTTTAAACATCTCACAGGCACTCCTATTCATTTTTTTCACATTATTGATTTTAGAGACAGAAAGTGTGTGCAGGAGCTGAGGAGCTGAGTGCAGAGGGAGGCAGGAAGAGGAGAAGCCGACTTCCTGCTGAGTAGGGAGCAGAACCACCTGGGGCTTGATCTCAGGACCCTGAGCTCATGACCTGAGCTTAAACCAAGAGTCTGATGCTTAACTTACTGAGCCTCCCAGGTGCCTCTGTACTTCTAATTTTTAAAAAATCTACAGATGTTAAGATACATAGGATTGAGAGCAATATAAATATAAAGTTATTGAAAATGGCATACATTTCAAAATTATAATTGCATGTACCTATGCATCTATACACACATGAAACAAATCTTTACATTCAAGTGCTATAGTTTGTATATTAATTCCTCAGTCTCCCAGTTAGAGATATTCTACCTTTCACTTTGCTTTTACTGTGTTCTTAATAGCTTAGATTTAATTTTGACCCAAGCTAAAATTTAAAATTGACAAGGTCGGTGATAATTATAATGAGACAGATCCTCACTGAGATGTTAATGTATTGAATTGAATTCCCTTTAATATTAATGGGAGCTCAATCGGGAGATGACAGTGATAAGTATGTAATAACAGTTTTCTTCATAAAATAAAAGCCAGTTTTTTTTTTTAAATGTGAAACTCTTCTATTTATTTGCAATGTAAAAAGAAATCCTTCATTTATCATTCCAATCATTATTTTGAAGAATTAACTAAAATTCAGCAATGGTAAACCATTGCTTTGTGTATTTAACACTTCCTTTATTCTATCACCTTAAAAGTAGTATGAAGGCACAGAGTGTTACAGATACAAACTAAAGAGGTATTAGATGAATGCATATATCTTCATGAACCGTATAATGGTAATCTGGAAGGAGGGCAGAAGTTCTATTAATTTAATAATTAAATTTACTCTGGTGCAAAATAGAAAACCCATTTTCTATAATCTAAAAATTAGGACTCTACTTTTAGTAATTCAATTTACAATGAGGGTTGCAGATAATTTTTAGATATCCATTTACTAATTATTAACAGAATATTTGAATCTAGGCTTATCATCTCTATATTTCATTACATCCCCACTTGACTGATAACATAAATTACTTTTATATGACATTTTATAATTCAAGAAATGGGTTTCTTTTTGTTGTTACATTTAGTCCCTGTGAAAGTTCTGTGGAGTAGGTAGATGGATATCATTAACCAATTTTGTAAGTGAAGAAATTGACTACACTAAGGATAAAGGCCAAAGTCTTCCAGTTTAGAAAAAGCTAGTGTCAGGACCGAAACAAAAGTTGTCTGACTGCAAGTCCATAAAATGAAGGACAAATAGTATAAAAAGAAATCAATTAAATGTTATTTTTTATTGATTAGAAAAAATTCTGAAGGGATATGAATAAATCATAATATAAATTAATTGTGGGATTATCTTTGAGTTTTTGTTGACCTAAATTCTTTTTTCTGTTTTACAAAATAACTTTAAGCTGGCTAGCAGCAAGTTGACTAATGATAGAAAAGTTTACATAAGTAATCAAATTTCATAATGATATATTATTCAACTTTTTCTTATCCTCTTCTTAAGGCTAGTATTCTTAGACAAACTCTTAGGTACTCAGCACAGTGACTTATAAAGAAAGCACTCAAAAGTTTGATATGTAATTTAATTATAGAAATATCATTGGTTATTTGAGGTATGTATGGCCTATAATTAACTATATCTGTGAATGTAAATTGACTCCCAATCTCTTAAAACAGAATTTATCACATTTAGTTGACATGCAACATAGTGCACATTAATAGAATGTAGTATTATGTGTCATATACAAGTAAATAGGATGTAAGTATATACTTGACAAAACTTGAACACAGCAAGTTCAAAGAGGTCACTTTGATTCTATTCCAGAATTTATATTTAATGATTACATAGAGGAAACTTCTTCCTCTCTAATCTCACCCAACCTACCCAAGTAACATTCTCCCTTTCCCATGATGTTTGTCATATCCACTTAGAAATTTCACTTCTTAATAAAGTCTTATTACTTATTTCCTTTATCTTTAATAATTTTAGTCAATATCAAAATGTCTTGCCTGCAATGCCCTATTATAAATAAGTAAATAGTAAACAAATGAGTAATATTTTCTAAAATTAAAATGAATGCATTTTATAGAAATTCTATACTTAGAAAATTATGCATGCTGATGATTAATATTTGGTTGAGCTGGGAGTGGGGTGATAAATGAGAAAGGGGTCATTTCTAGGTGAAAGTCTACATAAGAAGAGAGAAAATGGTAAAGCTAAATAGTAGATAATGCTTAACATTATTCATATAAAGGGCAACACACTTGAACATAAGCTTTGATGTAGGTTTTTTTAAGTGACATTTTTTTCTTTGTAACATAAAGAATTTTAATATACTGCTAAAACCAGAATTTATAATCTTGAGGACATGATTTAGACTTCCTATGTAATATATTCAATTAGAAAATTCACTATGCCTCTGGGTATAAAATGGGAGACTAAAAAATCCTTATTAAGAAAGTACTCCCAGTGTGGTTTAAGGAAACAGGGGTAGAGTTGGGATTCTTAGTATTAGCTAGAAGAAAATTACATTATTTCATTCACATATGTGCACTTCAAGCATAATACCAGTTTATATGAATAAATCAGATGCTAAGTAAAAGGAGAAAAACAAAAGAAAAATTAAAATTCATTCATCAATTCTTTGGTTTTTGAAACCAGTTAATATCTCAGTCATTAGATCCAGTGAAGAAAGTATGTTCCAAATTATGATAATTACAATCACCAAGTATTAAATCATCATGGTGAGTCAGCCCATTGCTATAATTAATAGTCCCTCATTTAAGATACACTTTCAAATATTTAAAATGTGTTAATATAAAAATTATATGATTGTCAATTTTTCAAAGAAACAGACTTATGATTGAAGGTAATGATGGATTTTAGCTACCAAAACCACTATCTTTTCTTTTGAAGAAATTGTGAAAATTAGTACTATAAGTGAATTGTCTGATTGTTATTCAGTAAAGTGTTTTTTTTTTAATTTGCCCCTAGTGAAACTATGCATCATTTTAACTGATGTTCTATCATTCTCTCTTCTTATATATTTACTGTTAAAAATAAACTGGCATAAGTGTTGTTAAGTACAAACAAAATTACACTAAATCATTTGTGCCCAAGACACAATTAATTGTTCAGGAATAGTGACTGTTTTGGTTAGGACCCTAGTATACCGTTGAGTATGCTTAACAAGTACTAGTTCAGTTTGTACATATGTCTACTTATTCTTATTATAATTAGATTATTTAATTATATAAAACAATAAAAAATGGATGCAAAAAAAAGACTTGACCTTTAACTCTGAAAGTTATGTTGAATTATTTCAAAAGACTTTAAAAAGACAGGTAACTACTTTAAAAATGTTGCTAAAATATGTATGAATGATATGTTTAAAAAAGAAAAAAGATGAATTTGTAATTTGTAAAGATTTGCCATTCAGATTAGCTTCACAAGTCTCCCTTCACATTAAAAAAACAACAAAAACATTGGAATTTGTTGAGATGAAATTATGAGTGAGGTTTATGGAAGAATGACAATCCAGAATCCAAAGCATCATTTACACTCTCAAAGGAAAGGCCACGAAAACTCTGGTAAACAAATTTTCATTCAGCAGCTTTTCAGCTTTGGTAAAAAGTCATGTTCAGACTCTCAGTCTATGTTCATCCAAACTAATCAACAATACGTATCTTTGACAAGTAACTAGTCTTAACCACTGG
Organism: Meles meles; assembly: GCF_922984935.1. NCBI lineage: Eukaryota > Metazoa > Chordata > Mammalia > Carnivora > Mustelidae > Meles > Meles meles. Next base: position 39,140,484 of record NC_060070.1, read on the forward strand.
AAAAAAGGAATTCACCTATAATTACGTTCCTAAAAAACACCAGAACACCAAATGAAAAAATGAGATTACCAAGATTGTTAAGATGTTATTTGAAGGACAGTCATAAAGAATGTAGCATCTGAACAAAGTTTCTTTCATGGTTATGGTTGAGTGCAAAAACAAAGACAAAAACAAAAACAAAACCAAGAGTAACTTAGAGTGGTCTAGAGTGTATGGTACAATGGGATATTGTCCAAGGAGATAGGGTGCTCAGGTGGTAGACACTTATGCAGCACATTGGAATCTGAAGCTATTGTCAAGTTAACCAATGCAATGCTGCCTAGCTTGCCTGCCCTCTCATCCTTTTAACATGTCTAAAGTGGTGTTGTTTTTCTGTTGGTGATCTTTGGTGCTATGCACATTAATTCTATCTATTGACTGTAGGGTTACACAATAAAAAGTATGAGGATTTATCTTGAGAAAAAATAGCTCTCATTTATAATTTTTATCACCTTATTTCCTTTTTCTCTTCCATCTTTTTAAACCTTTTTTTAACCAGTTGCATAGGTTTATGTTATAATACATACACATAGCATATAATCATCATTCAACCACATAATGACTCACTGTTGAGAATGTGTGTGTGCAACATATAGGTTCCTTTTATTACCACTTGTTTTTCTCTCCCAATGCAGCCAGTGCCTATCTTAACACCTTTATTATACTTTCTTTTGTTTATATCTATGTATTAAATGTGTTTGTTTGTATTGTTTGTATGTGTATTAATGAGATTAGGCTAAATTTCTATAACAAAAACAGTAACCACAAACAAAACTAGATGCCTCAAACAATAGGAATTTATTTTTCTCTCTCATGTTGAAGTCCAGGTAGTTGTTCTAGATCTGAGTTCCAGGTTTTCAAATAGATATTTAGGGACCTGGGTTTCTTCCGTCTTGTTTCTGTGCCATCCTCTTCAGAGATTTCCTTTTTTTACTTTAAGGGAGATTAAGGGGTTTTAGCCGATAGGAAAAAGGAAGTGAATATGGAAGTCAATCCGCTGTTCATGGGTCCCAGTCCAGAGATGGCACATGGGAAGTCACTCACAATCCATTGGCAAGAGTGGATTGGCAATTACTCACAATTCACTGGTATTTTTATCTTATGGTCTGTAATGTTAAAGTTTTATTTGAAAAATCCTTTTCTTCTCATATTTTTTTTTCTCCTCCTAACTTTGCCTTTAGCATTTGTGTCTTTTAATGCCCTTGGAGTCCTTCCCAATAGTATTAGTAGGAATTCATGTTTATGTTTTCCCTAAAGTGAGTCAGTTTTTAAACAACATATACTAAGAAATCTTTCTTTTTTCAGTTGATTTTTGGAGCCAGCTTTATCAAAATATCAAGTTTTTTTTGCTTTGAGATTTTTTTTAAATTACAACAATGGCTTTGTAATATGTCTTAATATCTTCTAAGATGAGCTATCTTATCCTCAAGGTTCATGGCTACTTATAGATACTTTTTCATATAAATTTTAGAGTATATTTATTAAATTTTTCAAAATAACAAAATATTATAGAATATTTGTTGACTGTATTTTACTATTTTTTGTTGTTTACTGTTGATTTAAGCAAATATGGTTAATTCCTATTAACTTATCATGTATCAATAAAATTATCAAACTCTTATTTGCTTAAGTAATTTGGTGATTTGATTGTTTTTTTTCCCCCTAGGAATTTATAGTTGTGGCAAAAAACTACAACTTACTTCTTCCCTTCCAAATGTTATGTCTGTGCTTGTTATTTCTTTTTCTTTTCTTATTGTATTAGCCAGGTTGTCTAGTATTATGTAAGTTACGATAAGCTTGGGCATTGTTACATTTTTCCCATACATAAAAAAGAGTATATCAAGTATTTACTTACATAATATTTTTCTATAGCTTTTGGTATAAAGTTTTTACCTTCTATTCTTAGTTTTCTAAACATTTCTTCTGTAAATTAGCAAAACTTCTATTATATATTAGATATTCACATAAATAAATGTACTTAAAAGATCATCTGCATCATTAGTTAAAATTGATTATTTTCCTCTTTATGCATGAAAGTAGGACTATCCTTGTATTCTGACAATAAGCCAAATCCAGTCATGATGCACACTTATTAATTACATATTGGATTTTTTCAGCCATAGTTTTATTCATTTCTGCTTCTACACTGATGAGTCTGTAATTAACTTTTCTTATATTATTGTTACAGAGTTTTGAATTCAATATTATATTACCTTTATAAAAGAGTAAGGTATAAGTGAAGAGACAATGAAATAATTAACATGGGAAACCAATTTATTTTATTACAAATTGACTCAAAATAGATTAAAGACTTGAATGTAAGAACTAAGACTATAAGAAAGTTTCTTGACATTGGCCTTGGGAAAGGTTTTTTGAACTTGAAAGCAAAAGCAATGTCAACCAAAACAAAAATAAACCAGTGGGACTGGAGGAAATATTTGCAGAGCACATATTTGATAAGGGATTAATGTCCAAAATGAATAAAAATCTTATAACTCAATAGCAAAAATTGCAAACATCTCAATTTAAAATAGGAAAAGAACCTGAGTAAACATTTTTCCAAATAAGATATTCAAATGGCCAATAGGTATCTGAAAAGATGTTTAACATCCCTAATCATCAAGGAAATATAAATCGAAACCAGAATAAGATGTCACCTCACACATGTTAGGACATCTGTTATCAAAAAGATAAGAGATAAATGTTGTTGAGGATACAGAGAAAAGGATAGCCTTGTACATAGTGGTGAGAATGAAACTGTTACAGTCACTATAGAAAACAATATGGAGGAACCTGAAAAAATTTAAAAATAGAACTACCTCCTTGTTTCTACAGATTGACATATTGGATGTGTTCTGTGGCTACAAATGGTCTCAGGAAGGCTCCCTGGTGAGGTTGGCCTGGTGGCTGTGCTCAGCAATTGGGCAACACTACAAGCTTTCTCTCCTGCCTGGCCAGGGCTATAGAATGGGCTCCAAGGCTTGTAAGACTGTTTGGCTAGAAACCAAACCAGGCAGACCTGCTGAATGAGCCGCCTGGCTTGTTGGGGCTACCATCCTGGCTCTGCAGATGGACGGATGTGCTGACTATGAGTTCTTTTTGAGCACTGCTGCCTGCAACAGTGCAGTATATAGAGATCACTAAATGCTGATTTTCTGATTATGCCTAGTGGTCTGGCCTTCAGATTCCCCCAGTGTTTCCTATGAGGCAAGGCCCAAGTGGATCTCCTGGAAAGTGTCCTGCAGTGCTGGGAAAGCTGGATGTCTACCCTGGGCTCTGTTTTCCCTCTGGAGAAACTGTAGGCATCTCTGTGTGGTGTGGAGCCCTCTTGGTGTGGTGTTGTGCTGGCCTGAGAGTGGAGCCATGCAGTCTAAGTGAAAGTATTCCTCTCACTTTTCTCTGTGGTCCTTCTTGGTCTCTGTGTGAGTGGTGGGGTTGGAGGGCTTCAGCCTCATCTTCTTTAGCTTCTGGGATTTGTACAATGACATCTTGCCTGTGGATAATTGCTAGTTAGCCTCCTTGTTAGGGGCGCTGATAATGGGAATATAATATTTTGGTACTGTGATGACATCACCGATTTCTTTTTTAACAGTTTATGAAGTTGTAATTCACATGACATATAGTTCATCTATTAAAATTATAAAACTTAATGGGTTTTAGTATAGTTATCACAATTAAACACATCATCACAATTAACTTTGGAATATGTTTATTACCTCAGGAAAAAAAAAAACTCATACCTTTAATACATCCCCATTAATTTCCCCTCCCTCATTGAAGCCAGCTCCTGGTAACCACTAATCTCCATAGATCAATAGATCAACATGATCTGTTGATCATAGATCATATTTATGTCTCCATAGATCATATTCTGAGCATTTATTATAAATGAAATCATACCATATATATGGTGTTTTGTGACTGACTTCCTTAGCTTAGCATGTTTTCAAAGTTCATCTGTATTAGGTATCATACTTTGTTCATTTATATTACCTTCATTTGTATTACATGAGTAATATACCTTCTTAAGGATATATAATTTTATTCACTCATTCATCATTTGTTGGTTACTTGAGTTGTTTCTATTTTTTGGCCAGTATGAGTAATGCTACTATAAACATTTCTTATACATGTTTCTGTGTGGGCACATTTTTATTTCTCTTGAATAAAACCCTAGGAGTCTAAGGTACCTAGGTGGTTCAGTCAGTTAAACAACAGAGATTTCAGCTTAGGTTATAATCTCAGGGTTGTGAGATCAAGACCTGTGTCAGGCTCTATACTGGGCATGGAGCCTGCTTAAGATTCTCTCTCTCCATCTTCCTGTTCCCCTCTCCCTCACTCTCTGCCTCCCTCACAAAAAAAAACAAAACAAAACAAACAAACAAACAAAAAAAACCAACAACAAAAAAACAAAAACCAAAAATACAGAAAACAACAACAACAACAAAAAAACACCTAGGAGTCAAGTTAGTGTGTTATATAGGAACTATGTTTAACCTTTGGAGAAACTGTAAGACTGTTTTCCAAAGTGGTTGTACAACTTTATATTACCACTGAAAGTATATGATTACTGATTTCTTCATATACTGGCTAATATTATTATCTGACTATATAATTAAAACTATACTAATAGAAGTGAAGTGCTATTGCCTTGTGGTTTGATTTACATTTCCATGATGGCTAATGATGTTAAACATCTTTTCATGTGCTTATTGGACATTTACATATCTTCTTTGAAGAAATATCTATTCAAATCCTTAACCACTTTTTAATTGGATAATTTATTTTGAAATTGGCTTCTTATATAAGTAAGTAATTTTGATAAAATTAACCATCTTTTCCTCCTCAATATATATGATACTTGGTCATGGTAGATAATACTTATAATTTTTAACTGTCTTTACCAATACTTTACATAAATTTTTAAAAATAAAAATTCAGTAGTGAGACTATATTTTTAAGCTATAAATGTCAATTTTTAATATTAGAGCTTTGCTAGGATCATAAAATGAATTTGATAGATTCTTATTTCTTTCAATGCATGGTATTATTGAGAATTTTTGCTTGAGTAAACTCTATATTAAATCAATCTCTCTACAGAATATTCGCTAGAAATAATTGGAGTATTTGGGGAACTGTAGGGAGAGTTGAGGTGCATCTAAGGCAGCCAAGAAGTCTACTGGACTCCGAGAAAATTGAGAAGAATTTGAGTTGCACTTGTTTTTTAACTTCAGCCATCAGAGCCAGCTGGGCAAGCAGCTCTAGGAGATAAAACTTCACTTTGAAGACTTGTGGAAGCAGATGAATTGCAGTCAAGAACCCCACCACCTTCCAAAATTCACAAGGGTGCATAATAAGGAGAGAAGCATGAGGAAGGGACAAGGTGTCTGAAGCACCCTGAAGGGCTGAACATTTTTTGCCAAGGGAAATTAAAGAATCTTCTAACAGAGTTACTAAAAGCTCCTCCAACTCCTAGTGGACATTTAGTCATTTTCTTCTTTCCCTGAACCTGGCAGATAGCAGTTGTGCTATAAAGCAGATCAGAAATAGACAAAGGAGTTGCATTTCCCTGAGTTGTAGTGTGAGGTAAAATTTGTAGCCCCACTAAGACTATGCTCTCCAAACTTAGAAGAGTGGATGTCTGCACAACAGTAATTATGATTGTTCTTATTCTCATGAATATTCCCCTCATTTTTATTTAACTGTAGGCCTTTAGCTTTCAGTGGCCAAAAAGGAATGAGAAACAATTAGCTTCACATTAAAGATGATAATTTTTTTACAGTAGCACTTTAATGTGAAAACTTTAATGGGCAAACGAATCATGTAAGTTTCTCCATAAAATGCCAATTATGCTTCAGAGCCTGAGAACCTGGATTATATCAAGTTTCCAGTCATGCTGATACTACTGGTCTATAGAGTACGCTTTGAGTACTGACACATTAGAGCAGGTGATTCTCACTAAATGATACTAACCAAATCAACTGAGGAACTATTTTTAAAAGCAGAGAGCTAATCCCATTTTCTCTCCATTCCACACTTTTCCAAATAGAGTGGAGGGTTTATCAGTGATGTCAGAGATGATGACCTGGTCATATTTATTTCGAAGAAAATAAAAAATAGGTAAAAATGTCCAGATAGTTCTAAAATGATGTATCTTCACTGGGGGGTTAGGACGATTCCTTGGTAATTATAAGAGTAAATCCTCAAAATCTAGATGTGAACCTGTAATTAATTAAGTTCAAAATGGCTTTACTAAATTTGGGACAAATATAGGGTAATTCTGATTTTGATACAATGAGAATTGGAGATAGGCTCCCTGGAAAATATTAGGCTCCCTGGAAAATATAGAAAAGCCCCCGGGCGCCTGGGTGGCTCAGTGGGTTAAGCCGCTGCCTTCGGCTCAGGTCATGATCTCGGGGTCCTGGGATCGAGTCCCGCATCGGGCTCTCTGCTCTGCAGGGAGCCTGCTTCCCTCTCTCTCTCTGCCTGCCTCTCTATCTACTTGTGATCTCTCTCTGTCAAATAAATAAATAAAATCTTAAAAAAAAAAAAAAAAGAAAAGAAAAGCCCCAAATCATGAAGCTAAATGCCTTATTGCATTAAATACAAGAAATGCATGAGTTTTGCTAATATTCCATGGTTTATATGATTCTAATTGTAACCGCTGTGGGTGCATTAATGAGTTTAGCCTCATATACATTACAATGACATTCAAATACAAATTAGATTATTCATTCATAACTTTATTTAGGAAGAAACTTATTCCCATTAGAAACAACTTCTCATTTTTTCTCTTTGGAGTAGCAGTGCAGTTCCTAGGAGAAATCACTTGGTCAATGCCAGCAGTCTGGTTCAATTTCCTACTATCCAGGGATCCTGAGATTCAAACATCTGTGAAATTTCCAATGGCTTCTTCATGCCAGTGGAAAGTAAAAAATTTCTTGCTTTGATGGTGTTTCCAGATGTTCTTAATGCTGCACATATGGCAAGGGCCATTCTCTCCTAATAAGCTGAGGTTTCCAAAGAATCACACTAGGCAACTGAAATGCAACAGACCCTGAAATCTATTCATGGATTGGCTTTATCTGAAAAGCATTTATATTTTTGACAACCAATATAATGATCCCAAAACCTATATGTAAGGTCTCTTACGCAGTCATAATGATGAAACAATTTGTAAAATACCCTTTGTTTCTGGCAAAGGGAAGCAGCTTAATCACCAAAAAGAAACTTAAGTTTACTAGAATTTCCTTTTGAAATTATATGTTTTTTCTATTGTTACAGACTTTGAAGTTTAACTATCGGGAGATATTTCTTGGGCATATAGCTGGAAAAGTGAAACTGCCTTTGATTTGTTACTCTCCTTTTAATGTGCCCTTATCCCTGTCCTCAACTGTTCTACTCAGCTAATTCTTTTTAGTTACATTTTAGTAAAAGTAAGTTAAACTGTTTGGATAGAAAACTTCTCCAATTCTATAACAAATTGTTCAGTTGAGGAGGCAGATACAAGTTACCTGAACTATTGAAATAGTCTCCCAAACTCATTAGACCAGTGTTTTTTAAAATAATGGTCCCCGACCAGCAGTGGAACCAACATCACCTGGAAACTTGTTAAAAATGCAAATTCTTTTGATGGCTGCATAGTATTCCATTGTGTATATATACCACATCTTCTTTATCCATTCATCTATTGATAAAGAAATGAAATCATGCCATTTGCGACGACGTGGATGGAACTAGAGCGTATCATGCTTAGTGAAATAAGTCAATCGGAGAAAGACAACTATCATATGATCTCCCTGATATGAGGACATGGAGAAGCAACATGGGGGGGTAGGGGGATAGGAGAAGAGTAAATGAAACAAGATGGGATTGGGAGGGAGACAAACCATAAATGACTCTTAATCTCACAAAACAAACTGGGGGTTGCTGGGGGGAGGTGGGATTGGGAGAGGGGGAGCGGGCTATGGACATTGGGGAGGGGAGGCGAACCATAAGAGACTATGTACTCTGAAAAACAACCTGAGGGTTTTGAAGGGTCAGGGGTGGGAGGTTGGGGCAACCTGAGGGTTTTGAAGGGTCAGGGGTGGGAGGTTGGGGGAACAGGTGGTGGGTAATGGGGAGGCACGTTTTGCATGGAGCACTGGGTGTTGTGCAAAAAGAATGAATACTGTTACACTGAAAAAATAAATAAAATGGAAAAAAAATGCAAATTCTCTGGCACCACTACAGATCTCCTGAATTAGAAATTCAGGTGGGACCCAGCATGCTGTATTTTAACAAGGTTCCCAAGTGTTTCTGAGCAAGGTAAAGTCTGGAAACCACTGCCTTAGACTTTATCAGTGCTGGAGTAGAAATCTGAACCATTGTGGTGGGACAGTAAGGGAAGAAGTCAGCTACAACTAAGAAGATCAAGGATGTTTTCACAGTCAATGTGGAATTTAAACAATTTCAAAAAACACCTTTAATAAGTTGAGAAAGATTTTATTGAAGAGTATTAAGACCGAAAAGAACATTAAGCTCTCCAAGAATGCATTGTCTATTTGGGGGATTGAGTGGTTGATTAATAGGGCTACTTATGGGAAACAATGATAAGAGAGGACGGGGACAGTGGTCTGGCTCACTGGGTGAAAAGTTCTCTATGGATTTTGTCCTCTCAGGAAGAAGCAACCATCAAAGGTTGCTGAACCCAAGAGTGACATCATCACATTTGCTTTCTAAGGACAGAAGCTCAGCAGTAGAGTGGTGGACTGAGGTAGGTAGAGAATGAGAAAGATACCAAGTAATCAGTTATTTTCATATCAAGATGAGAAATGATGAGGTTTGAAATTATAATTAGGGAAATCAGAGGCTGGTTTTAATAATTTTTCAAGGTAGCATTGTGATCAGTTAAAGTATTAGAAGATTCCCTTCTAGTAAATGCGTAGAAGGTAGCAAAAAATCATTACTCCGTCTTAACAACTCTCTTTGCATCTGGGAATTATTTTATTTCTGATGATAATATCCACATCTCTGTTCCCTCGATCTTTTTGTTTGTTTGTTTGTGTTATATAGATATGTATAAAAATGTGACTTGTCTTTCTCTTAAATACAGTAATTTGTATTTTTGATTCCTGTGTAATGGAGGAAAAGAGAGGTAAAGGCACAAAGAAGCACAAAGTAGGGGGCACCTGGGTGGCTCAGTGGGTTAAAGCCTCTGCCTTCAGCTCAGGTCATGATCCCAGGGTCCTGGGTTTGAGCCCCACATCGGGCTCTCTGCTCAGCAAGGAGTCTGCTTCCCTCTCTCTCTTTGCCTGCCTCTCTGCCTACTTGTGATCTCTGTCTATCAAATAAATAAGTAAAATCTAAAAAAAAAAAAAGCACAAAGTAAAAAAATAAAATAATATAAGCACAAATGGATACATTAAAAATGCAAATCTGAGACGTGTAATAAAATTGGATTCTTGGGTGGTTTTAGCTCTATGAGGCATGTGCAGTATGGTGTTGTGGAAAAAGCACTTGTTTCCACTTCAAGTTCTGTCACTTTTAACTGTATGTTGAAGAGGTCATCAAAAAGATATAATCACTGGGCCTAAGTATGCAGAGACTCCTTGAAATAGGCTTCTGCTTGTCTTTCCTGCTCCCAGGTGTTTCTCCAAGGACACAGCCTTGTGATAGTGATGTGGTGTTGAGATCACCTGCATGGTTTATGTGAGGGAACCCAGTGAAGACCTCTATATAAACTGAAGATTGGGCAGGTGGGAGTAGGGATCTACCTGTCTTGCTGCCCCTGGAGACAAGCCTCATATGTAAGTTCCCTTGCTTATTTTTTTTTAAGATTTTATTTATTTATTTTTATTAAAATTTTTAAGATTCTTATTTATTTATTTGATAGAGAGAGATCAGAAGTAGGCAGAGAGGCAGGCAGAGAGAGAGGGGGAAGCAGGCTCCCTGCTTAGAAGAGAGCCCGATGCGGGGCTCCATCCCAGGATCCTGCGATTATGACCTGAGTTGAAGGCAGAGGCTTTAACCCACTGAGCCATCCAGGCGCCCCTCCCTTGCTTATTAAAACTGACGCTCAACCAAGCTGGTGTGGCCTGCCTCTTTCATCTTTCCCTGCCCTGCGTAGGGGGTCCAGTTTCAGATAACACCTGGGAACTTTCTGAGGAGCTTGCAAACCAGCACTGTGAGATCATGGTCTAGTCATTTTCTTCTCTGGGTGAAGTTTATTCACAAGATAAATGGGGATGGGGGGATTAGATGTTAGAAACTTGGATATCAATGTGTGAGTAAGAAGAGAGTTCTCCGATTTATATTGGCTATTCTCAAATTTACAAGTGTTTTTTGGGCAGGAGGTTGGAAAAAAGTCAATACAGCTGAAAAAGGAATATACAAATGGATACCCATGTGTGATCTTCTGTCAAAAAAAAGAAAAAAATCCAGAGTAATTTGTCTGGAATGAAAAACCTGGCTGACTTTGATTGGATCAGTGACTATACTTATAGCCTGGTCCTACTGAAGGCAGGTGACATTTCCCTCATTCACGCTCCTATACTTATTTTATCTTGGGCCTTGAAGGCTATTTTGTGACTGTCTCTACTGTACTGCAAACCCAGGTGTTGGATTTACCAATGTATTCCCAGTATTAACACAGTGCCTGAAGAAATTTATATTTGATAAATTAATGACTAGTAAATTATTAGCTAAGAAAAACAACCTATTTGTCAGCCATGGACATGTATACTTACCCGAAACAGGCAATTTCTCATATAAAACAATACTTTAGTGTCTCTTTATTTTCACATCTTCACATCATTTCTCATATTTATCACAGGATTAGAAGTATTAGGAGATACATAAAAAATTAGTCTGGTTTAGTTTTCACTATGTCAGATATATTACATGGCATATACTAAGGTTCTCATTTAACCTATATCACAGTCCTGCAAATATTAACCCCTTCATTTTTAAATAAGAAAAATATGCACCCTAAATTTCAATTAACTGGCTCAAAAGGCTATTTGTGTTCAGAACTACCCTATTATCCTGATTCCTTTTTTACCATAATTGAAACTAAAATACATTTCATCATTTCTGTGAATTGCTTATTTTGCCTTTCTGATTATTTTTTTAAGTATAGTTGACACATAAACTTACATTAGTTTCAGGTGTACAACATAGTGATTCAACAAGTGTCTACATTATGCTGTGCTTACAAGTGTAGCTTCCATTTGTAGCTACCATGGTGTGCCTATCCATCACCAGTATAATATCGTTTACTATATTCCTTATGCTGTCCTTATCATTCCCATAACTTATTTATTCTATAACTGGAAGCCTGTAGCTCCTCCCACTCTCCTTCACCCATTTTGCCCAACCCCCACATCAATCCCCTCTGGCAACCATTAGTTTGATTAGTTTGGTCTCCGTATTTATAGGTCTGCTTCTGCTTTTTGTTTGATGATTCATTTGATTTTTTTTTTTTTTTTTAGATTCCACACATGAATGGAATCTATAGTATTTGTATTTCTCAGTCTGACTTATTTCACTTACATAATATTCTCTAGGTCCATCCATGTAATTGCAAGTAGCAAGTTTTTTGTTTTTCATTTTCGTTTTTGTTTTTTTGCCACATGATATTCTACAAGTGCAGCTATGGAAAAGTGCTTGTCAGTTGAAATAAAAACCACATTTGATAGAGGGGGAAAAGTGGGGGGTACCCCTGGGTGGCTCAGTCAGTTAAGCATCTGCCTTCAGCTCAGGTCATGATCCCAGTGTCCTGGGATTGACTCCCGCATCAGGCTCCCTGCTCAGCAGGGAGCCCACTTCTCCCTCTGCCTGCTGCTTCTCCTGATTGTGGTCTCTGTCTCTGTGACAAATTCAAATGAATAAAACCTTTAAAAAATTCAGTTTATCTAACCTCCCAAACATTAAAGAAAGTTCTAGAGAAATGTGGATCTATGGGCGCCTGGGTGGCTCAGTGGGTTAAGCCGCTGCCTTCAGCTCAGGTCATGATCCCAGGATCCTGGGATCAAGTCCCACATCGGGCTCTCTGCTCGGCGGAGAGCCTGCTTCCCTTCCTCTCTCTCTGCCTGCCTCTCTTGTGATTTCTCTCTGTCAAATAAATAAATAAAATCTTAAAAAAAAAAAAAAAAGAAATGTGGATCTTTCTTATGGTTGAATAATATTCCAGTGTGTGTGTGCATGTGTGTGTGTGTATAATCACATCTTCCTTATCCATTCAGCTATCCATGGACTCTTAGATTGCTTCCATATGTTGGCAATCTACAGATTCAATGCAATTTCTATGAAAATAAGAAAAGCATTTTTTACAAAGCTAGAACAAATAAAACTAAAATTTGTATGGAACCTCAAAAGATTCTGAAAAGCCAAAGCAATCTTAAGAAAGAAAAACAAAGCTGGAGGTATCACAATTCCAGATTTCAAGATATACTACAAAGCTGTAGTCATCTGATCGTTTATTGCTAATGAACCTGTCCTAAACCCCTGGATTCTCCTTTCTCTTAGGCCACCCTACCCTAAGACCCTACTTCTTTATTCAGATCCTACTTCTCAGTATGTGGTTAGTCAACATTCTCAAGTTAAGGCAGCAAAGGACTTCCCTATAGATCTTGTTCACTGAGGTGACAAAGTAGTCTATATATCTATGTTATGTGTTTAGAACTGTTCAATCTGTTTTTTTTTCAAAGTTCCTTCCATACTATAATGGGAACACTTCCACTAAGAGTGAATTCAGACTTTATTTCTCTTTACCTTTTATTAATTTTGGGAAAAGCACACTGATCCACAGGATAAAGAAGACACCTTAAGCACTAATTCCACCAATTTGTAGAATGACCTTATAAAAGTCAAATATTTTGCTTAATTTTGAGTGTGTATAAATTTATTGGTGAAAATGACATCAACAATTTTAGTGAAATACGTGAAAGCTTGGGATGCTTAGAGTTGTGAGATAATGCAGTTGTCATAAATCATTCTCTGTAACTGTCATGTTGATTTAAATTGATGATCATACACTAGCCACAGACTTAGAATATATTTGTTTTTCTCACATGAGAAGTAGAAAAAAAATAGAAATTAATGCTGTTACATCTGTATCTATTACAAATAGTGAACTGAATATCTTTGGTAAATTCAAAATGCTTTTTTCACTTTTTTTTCAATGTGCTATCAAATTTTCTTCCACCCGTACCACTGGAACAGTTGTAGGATAAATGAGGCCAATTAGCTGGAACACAGAGACGACTTTCACCTCATATTTGTTATAAAAAGCCTAATAGTCTTATGAAAATGTGAAATAAATACTGGTACTATGGAGATGTCTTTTGGAATTTTTGTGGACTTTATGGTTAAAAGTGAAGTAAAGTTGTCAGAATGATTGATTGCTATGTTTCATCATATCTGCTCTAGTTGTATGATTTGAAAGCATTCTATGGAGTTAGGAAAATCTATAGACTTTTCTTGCTTCCCTTTGCCACAATGAGCTATTTGGGATTTGCCACTTTCTTTGTAATGTCTTATAGGGTGAACACAAAGGAAAAGTCAAAGGTGAGTCCTTCTGTTGAGTTAAAAGGAATAGATTTTTGGCTGTGTTTAAACACAACTGCAAGATTGACTATTCTCATTGAATTGACTGATCAATTTGGTCCAACAACAAATTTGAGTTTTATCTTCTTTCAGTATATTGATTAAATACACGGGTTGTTTTTGTACACTTGCTTGTATGGGAACTGCTGCAGCATAGCTTGTTAACCTGGGCCTTGGAGTCCGACAACTTCAGTTTCTATCTCGCCTCCTCAAGAAATAACTGTTATTTTGTCTCCATTATCTCATATGTAAAATGGAGATTATACTGGAATGAATTTCTTAGTGTTATTATGAAAATTAAATTAGAGATTTAACAGGCTTGAGCAGTACCTGGCACAAACTAAGTTTATTAACTATTATTTTATCATCCTAATTACATTGTATGTCTACATATATAGACACACAAGCTCTGGTATCAGGTTATGTATATATATTATAAATTTACTCATGAAATTCAGCTTAAAAACTCATTTAACTAAATAAAAGTTTAATTAATTTATTTTTACTTGTTGCCTAAAGTCCTGTGGAGAAAATAACCAGATGTTTGACAACCTACATTGTGTCAACTTGCCACAGAAAAGCCAATTCAATTAAAAAATGTAATTATTCATTCCAATGGTCTGTTTACACAGTACAAGGCATTTAGGTTGGCCACATTTTTACTTAATTGTTCAAATAATTGGACTTTGGGTAGATAGAGCCTGGAATGGTCAAATTTGATGCTGCTGAATGATTTGGTTGTTTAGATTTGTCATGACTCATTAACTATAAGTAGCAACAGAATTATTTCTGGTTTCTTGCCATTTACAGGATCATGTAGTTAGGTTGCAGAAAATTTTAACGGTGAGAACATTTTGTTGTTGTATCTAATTGTATTTCATCCATGAATATACAATATAATTTTTTAAAAAATTACTATGTATTAGATTTTGGAGACTACATATATCCACACACTATGTTTTTATCTACACACACTATGTTATTATCTAGATAGACATAGATAGAGATAGTCTCCAAATTGTGCACATATATATGTACATATTATGTGTAAAGTATCTATAAACATATACACAATTATACTCATTACCTGAAATATTCTTAAATTCTTATAAGCAGTGTGATAAATGGTAAAGTGTGAAATTTGGTTGCTGTGCTAAATCCAGATTATGTCAAAAATATTCTCAGATATTTAAAAGATAAACACTTATATTTGTTTATTTAAATAATATGGTACTGTGATATTCTTGTCATTCAGAATTACACAAATAAGGCAATAATAATCAATGAAGGAACAGAAGTCTACGAAAAGCAATTTATAGAGCATCTAATTACCTAAAATAACAGCTGCCACTAAAGGGAATTCAAATATGTACAACCCATTAAATTCATATTTATTTAGGGGTTGCAGTTAGCCATTCTACTGGAATCAATATGTAGATGTTTCCTTTCTCCCCAAACTATTCCTGATGTTCTGTGGTATAAACTGTAATATAAAATAGTCCAAGCCACAAGGAATTTCCCCTATATCAAGAGCTTAAATGAGAAATTACATAGTTTGAAAATCAGTTGTGCATTAACTTTCTTCAAAAGAAATTTAAAAGAGGAAGGAAAGTTCCAGGCAATAAAAAGTCCAATTAAAACACCAAGAGGAACTTTGCACAGTTTCAGGTTTTTTTTTTTTTTTTTTTTTTTTGTTCTTGGATTTGCTGTTATTTTTCTGTAAATCATCAAGAAATACAGAAAGCAGGGCACCTGGGTGGCTCAGTTGTTAAGTGTCAGCCTTCCGCTTAGGTCATGATCCCAGAGTCCTGGGATCAAGCCCCACATTGGGCTCCCCACTCAGCGGGAAGCCTGCTTCTCTCTCTCCCTCTGCCATTCCAGGGCTTGTGCTCCCTCTCTCACTGTGTCTCTCTCTGTCAAATAAATAAAATCTTAAAAGAAAAAATACAGAAAGCTTTTCTAGTTATACTACCAAAAATATATCAAAGTATGTACATACACAATGTGTACTCATTACCTGAAATATTGTTATGAGTAATAAATGGTAAAGGGTAGGAACATGCTTGCTATGCCACAGCCTTCCTAAGTAGAAAACTAATTTCTTTGTACTGAGAAAGACCTCGTCTCTTTCTAGTTTGTGGACAAGATTTTTGGTGACCATCAAAACCCCCAAGAGGATCTGAGGTGAGGAAAGAACATCATTTAAGCAGAGTTGTTTTCCTTCAAGGCATGAAATAACTGGTAAGAGTCTGTATCTTTTTACCTTTTCAGCTGGTATTGAATGTGTATGAATCTGATGTGTCAAAAATATTTATAATAGATGACTTGGGGCCTGATGCTGCAGCCCTCAGGCAGTTCAAACTCCAATTGACTTCACTGAGAACTTTACCTGTCCAAGGTCCAGCTGCCTTGTGCCTGTAGGGTAAAAGGAAAAGCTTAAATGAAGCACTGGTTCAGGGTTTCAAGAACTATAGACAAAAAGTCTTAGATGACTGGAGAGAGAGATTTGCAGATGGTTGCCTGTCTGAAAGCTTTAATGGACAAAAGTGGCTTGGTCTACTAAGAAAGCAATAATTTTGATTGATTCTCCTCCACTTACTTATGAGCATAAAGTCAGTATATTTGAGCAGCAAAAAATAATGCCAATGCTTCTCAGACTTTTAAATTCTATTTTGATGTCAAAAGCTCTTAAGTATTTATGAAGAGCCAGCCAACTTCTTCTTTCTCCTAGACTTATCAATTATAAGGCACAACAAAAGAAATAAGTATATATTAAAGGCTTGAAGGCTAAAAGATCACTGCATGAAATTTTAAGGAAGGTTTTCCATTCACAGAAATTTAAAGGCAAACTGAGGCACTGGCACTTTGAAGATTTGCCCGTCCTACCATCCCATGGTGCATATGAACAAACTAGAACCAGAGGTGAGAAGACTTCCTTCCACTCTCCTCCAGTGATCTCTTGGTTTGCCATATTCCAGCCTCCTCCATTTATATTTCCCTTCCCCTCCAAAAAAATTACTTTTATCTGGGAGAAACATCCTCTTTTTGTTGAAGAACTAGCATATTATCTGATTTTTAAGTACAGTTGTTAACTGTTTAAGTCCCAGTGTCTCAGACTCCTTTTCTCCCTCTATTAAACAGGGTGTTTGAGCTAGATTACTTTGTCAGTTAACTTCCAACTATGTTATAATTTCATTGCATTAATTTTTCCTACCAGTTTGCATTTCTCCTACATTATCCTAATAGAACTGCTTCAGGCAAAAAACACTGGGTAACCTTGTGTTTGCTAAGTTCCTTGCTTTTCTCTTTAATATATCACTCCTGCTTTTCAGATACCCTTACCTTAACACTGACCTGCTGAGTGCAGTGAGACACACTGTGGCATCCCATGCTTCAAATATTTTGATATAGAAGCACTCAACCCTTTAACTATTTTTTTTTTTTTTTACCAAACCCAGTATTTATTGAGAACAAAGGAAACCAGCTGGCATAGAGGCCCAATTTCAATTCATCAAACTTCAGCTGAGGATGGGGAACAGGGAGTGGCCAGCCCTGAAGTTACCCTCCCAGGGAGGAACCAGCTCTGGGAGAGAGGGGCTGTCAGACCTCCAGGGCCTGGCTGGGGTCTCTGGCCAAGGAATGTGTGAAAGGGGCAGGGAGAGAAGACGGCAGCAACCCAAGATGTGGGCTGTGAGCAGCAAGTGACAGAGGGGGCTGCTGAGCTGGTGGCCATCCAGGGGTTGGGTGCATGTGTGGTCCGTTGTCAGGGATTGACAGGGGGGCAGGGAGCTGAGCTCAGGCAGCAGCTCGGGGTGGGAGTCTAGGCGTGCCAGACGGCTCTGTTCCAGGGTGATGGCCTCGCCTGAGTGCTTGCATTTCTCAGAGCCACACTGACAAGTGAAGTATTTGCTTTTGATGTCCCAGAAGCGGTCACCATAGTCAAACACCAGCTCCTCCCCAGTCCGAATGTCTCGGGAACTGAAGAAGGCAATGCGTGGAAAGCGCAGGTCTTGGTGCAGCATGAAGACCTGGACAGGGATGATGTTGGGGTCACACAGGTGGTTGATGAAGTGGCTGATGTTGCCATAGTAACGGGCATTGATGCAGTACACCTCTCCATCCTTATTGTCCGAGTCGAAGAGGTAAGAATCATCCTCTCTCACATCAGCCTCGGCATCAGAGATCAGCTCCCCGACATACTCGCAGATGAAGTTCCTCTGGGGGATGGTCTGCAGGGCGCGGACCCCCCAGCCCATCTTGGCTGTCCGGTAGAGCTGCAGTCGCACTTTGATGCCACTCTGTACCACCCGGTTCTTGCAGTTTCTCCAGCAGGAGCACGCCTGGTTACACTCGAAAATTAGTGGGGGCTCGATCTTATTAAATTCCTGGAGCAGCCGCCCGTCCTTGTTGTACCAGCAGCGGATGCTGAGCTGCCCGCACAGGCATTTGGAGCTGGAGCAGTCGTCCACACAAGTGCAGTGTTGCAAATGGGTGATGTTCCGGTCGATGTTCATGGTGGATGTTTCGCAGTTCTCCGAGATGTAATCTTCAGGGCAGGGCTCCCCGTCGACGCCGCTGACACAGGGGATAGGCACGTTCTCATAGCCCTGAGCCAGATCCCGGCATATAATCTTCTCAGTGCGGATGGCCCGATTCCCCACTCCCAGCCGAAGCTTGCGGTTGAGCTGCAGGGCAAACAACACGTCGGAGCGCTCCAGAGTCAGGTCCCACGCCGTGTCCCCCTCCTTGTTCCGCAGCTCCGGGTTCGCCCCTCGTGACAGGAACAACAGCACGCAGTCATGGTAGCTCTCCCACACCGCGATGTGCAGGGGGTGTCCCCGTGGTAGTTGACTGCGTGGAGGTAGAAGCGGGCATTGAGGAGGACCTCAGCGATGGCCGCACTGCCCGTGAAGGAAGCCGAGCGCAGGCAGATGTTTTCTTCATTGTCTGTGAGCGTGACGTCAGCGCCCCGGGTCAGCAGCATGCGAATCACCTCAATGTGCTTGTGCTCCGCGGCCCAGACGATGGGTGTCCACCCCCCACTGTCCTGGGCGTTGACGTCCACCTGTCCCGTGCTGAGCAGCAGGCTGACCATCTCCAAGTTCCCAATTTTGGCTGCATGGTGCAGGCAGGTGGAGCCGTCCTCCTCCTTGCTGTAGACACAGCCGCCACGCTGCACCATGGAGCGGGCCGCCTCCAGGTGGTTGTTCACCACAGCCTCCATCAGTGGCGTCCGCTGCTGCTTGTCCACTGCATTGATATTGGCTCCCGCCTGCAGCAGCACGTGGCAGATCTCCACGGAGCCCTTCTGGGCGGCCGCATGCAGGGGTGTGCTCTTGCTCTGCTAATCGCTCTGCAAGCTGGGGTCCAGATTGTCCAGCAGCATCAGGATCACCTTCTGCAGCTCCCCCTGCTTCACGGACAGGTACAACTGGCGGGGGTGGAAGCGGAGTTTCTTCTGCCTCTCGGACTCCTGGATGACCAGGGCCTTCTCCAGGTCCTCGCGGCAGGGCCCTGGGGGCAGCCCCACGGCTGACAGGCAGCCCCCGTTGGAAAGGGTCAGGGAGGGCCCTGAGCTGTCGATGGTGTCAGCCAGAGGGTCACACAGTGGGCGCCGGGGCTCCCCATGCCCTCGCATCTGGTCACTGGGCTGGGAAGTGTCTGCTCTCCCCGGGGCATCCTGAGCCAGGGGTTGAGGGGCAGGGGCTGCAGTGCCAGCTGGTGGGGTCAACCCATCCCCCCGGGGGATGGTCACCTCCTGGGCCTCAGATGCATCCTCCCCACAGTGGGGACAGAAGACCATGCCATTCAGCTGGGACACACAGGCCTTGTGGAAGCGGTGGGCCACATGGAAGTCGGGGTGGCACTCTAGGAAGGTGCCCGCTGTACAGAAGTAGCCACAGCCTGGGCAGCAGTGGTGCTTGACCATGCAGGCACGGTGGGTCTCACAGAGCGCCGTCAGTGCCACGCGGCTGGATGGCCTCATGGTCTCCCGCTTGAGGATGGCGGCATTGCAGCCTGACAGCTCTCCATCCACACTCTCTGTGGCCATGCACTTGTGCCCAGCTCTCTCACCGATATGGTCAATCTTGGGAGCCTCCATGCGGCAGCTGCACAGTGGTAACTCCTCAAAGCCCCGCTCGGTCTCCAGTGAGGACCATTTAACTATTACCTACAGTAAGAAATATAGATTTACCTTGCAATTCAGTGTGCATACTCACATAACTGAAAGAAAAATTTCCCAAATTAATACTTACCCTTTTTAATGTGTGATGAAATATATTTGGCATTAAATAGAATTTAGAATTTCATTCCATTAAAAATACTGGGTGATTGATTTTATAACCCACTCATGAGATGCAACCTATCGTTACTAAAATAGTAAACTCTGTGTTGCTTTGGCAACTGTTAACTTAGATAATCATCTCGGTAATATGTTTGCACTTGAGAAAAGATAATGGAGATCTGGTATTTTTTTTATGAGGTGATAATCTTAATTGTGACTTTAATTGTCCTGAGGCAATAGTGGAAGGGAAATTTGAGAACCAGAGGTGTTTTTTCATTGTTGACCTTCTCCTAGGTACTCTCGGAAGTTGATAAATTCTTCATGAACTTCAGCAAGAACTCTCTATGTGCTATTTCAGAATTTCAGTGATATTTATCATATCTAATTGGAAATACTTGAAGGTAGATATCAAGTATGGTTATGCTGTACCCAGTAGTAAGTTTCTCATAGAGACCACTACTGACCTGAAATCCATGTAATTAAGAACACTGATTTTTTTTTTTTTTTTTCTCAGACATGGTTTGGTCCTACCTGTCTTTGTTCTTACAGCGTATCTAAAACCATCATGAATCAAGGCTTGCTCATCTTGTTCTTTCAAGATGTCTTTACGCTGGGAATTCAAGAGTTTAGATAAGTTATGGAGCCTGAATCAAGGAGAAACCTCTGAGGGAATTAATCTTTTTGTGTTTGACATTTGTTAAAAGGTAGACATTGGAGGATGATGAGTCTTTGAATGAGGGGGCAGCCACGACTGTATCATCACTACCTTCCCAAACTGGGTGCATGAAGACCAATCATTTAACCAAGAACTGGCTGAGTATTAAAGGAGCTAGCCTCATGTTCTTGATATTTCCCCAAGACCATAGCTCCTGTGTTGAATAGATATATCAAAATCTGCAAAAGTATTCATTTGGAGTGCCATTCATTTATTCAAAACTCATTTATTAAGCACCTATGATGAACTCAGGGACATTGCAGGTGCTAAGTGCTAAGGAATAAATGATGTGAAATACGTGTTTGCAGCTTGAAGGGATTTAGGAGGAAAAAATCTAAAGATGTTTATAAGTAGAAGCATTGTCACCAGACTAATTCTAATGATAGTATTTCAGTACACAACAGCCAAAGAAGATTGTTTCATCTCTTCAAACTTGTATTTTACTTTGAGCTGCAGTAATGCTGCTGATAGAAAAGGAATGAAGCAGAGAGAGAAATCAAACCATAATAATTTTATTTTATGCTGAAAATTATAAAGCAGTCTTTAAAGTTATTTTGCTATCAAAGTAATTAATTTAAAATAGCTAGTGGAAATTCTACAGTTACTCAGGACCCATTATTCAGAATTCATTGTCCAACAAAGCATTTAAAAGACTGTTTTTGGCACTACAAAATGAGGGAATAAAGCTTAAGAGAGAACAAGTATTGCTAGGAGGTGTAGGTAATGTTTCCTAGTGGGAAAATACATTATCATAAGAAGAAACACTTACCATAAAACATTCCAGAAGGGAGTGATTGGAATTATGTCCCCTTCCATTGTGTTTACATAATGTGCAAACAGCCAGTTGAATCAGTTCTGATTTTTAATTGCACATAATAAAACACCCAGACAACCATTGATGGCATCAGTCACTTTTCAACTTATTTTGCATTAGGAGGAGAAAACTTCAGTCTATCTTGTGGTCAGTTCTTTACATGATTTCCATTTAAAATGTCAAAGGTTGGTTTGGTTTATGGATTTTACATAGGCTACATATCCATTTTCTGTTAAAAACTCTTCATTTTCTTGATTACTTGGGACTTTAATTGTATGTAGGGTTGTCCTCTTGGAAAGGCAAATTGATGCAATTGCCCACAGACTCTCAGGATCTATGAGGGGAGGGGAAAAGAAAGGCAGCTAGCAGCTGGTGGCTAAAATATAATTAGTGTCAATATGTAAAATACAATTAGCATCAGCATGCAACCTGCTCCCTAGGCCTGCCTCAGCTGTCTTTGGTTTTCTGTGCTACCTCTTCCCTCAAATTATCTACCTGCTGACCAACTGCTGTTCTTGATATCTGTGGTTACTATTGGTTGGTTAAAATAGTCACCATAACAAAATTTCCAAATTTAACCTGTATAAAAATATTGGGTTTATAAAACAGATGACTTAATATGTTCTAGGTCCAGTGCCTCCCTAGATAAGTTTTACTTATACCTGAACTTGGCTATAAAGGCTTATCTTGTTAAGACTTACCTTAATTTGTCATAATAATGTTTAAAACTACAGTAGTTTAAAATAACAATCATTTAAAACTATAAGAGCTGTAGTTTAAAACTACAGTAAGTCTCACTACCATATTGCCATGTTATCAAAATCAAAGAGCTGAAACCTGGAAATATATATATTTATAAGAATAATAGAGAATAGTATTTGATAAGAAGATTACACTAAAAAGTTAAATTTTGAGATATGAAATAAAAAGTAAGCAGCCTGTTTGACATCATTAAGATGAAGAAAAACAACTAATAAATTTTTCCCCTTCAAGAAAAGTAATAAAGGCACTTATTAACTTAGAGTGAATTGGCTTCAAACATTTATTTGAAACCTAGAGTGTTTTCATAGACACTTTGGGTTTAACAAGGGTTTAATTTTACAAGGGAGCCAAGAAAAATCCTGAAATCTCCAGCATACTTGGGGATAAGACATAAACCCAATAAAGGGACCTTTTCTGAGGTTTAAGATCTTGCAACTTCTTGCTGTTGTAAAACTGTCGAAAACCTCCTAGTTCCTATGGAATTTATTTTCCCTCTCTCTTTCTTCCTTCCTTGTCTCCCCCCCACCCCATCTTGGTTAGCATTTCAAATTCAGTATTTTTTTCATTGATTTACTTTATAATATCCCAGATTATTTTTCATTTTTATTGTTAAATACTACCTGATACCTATCAGCTTAAAATTTATATTCTAATTCATCAAATGATTTTTTGAAGATTTATTTATTTGAGAGAGAGAGTGAGCAAGTGGGCAGAGGGACAGAGAGAGAATCTCAAGCAGACTCCCACTGAGTGTAGAGCCTCACTGGGGACTTGATCTTAGGACCCTGCCATCATTACCCTGAGATCATGATCATGACCTGAGCCAAAACCAACAGTCAGATGCTTAACCGACTGAGCTACCTAGGTGCTCCTCACATAATTAAAAACAAAAACCAAACACACACACACACACACACACACACACACACACACACACACACACACAATATACTGGAGGACTTACCATTTGGGGTTTCAGTGGCTTCCTTTAGAAGGGGAAAAAGCCTTATGAAATGCAAAGATAAGTCATTGATTTATCTTTCTGTTAACTCCAAAGTAGGTATTTTAACATTAGCACCCAATAATTTTTTAGATGTACATATGTATACAATGCCCAGTAGGAGACCAACCACACAGAAACATTAGGTATGTCTTTGATGGATACTTGGATCTCATTGTCCTTTTTATACAAAGTCAGTGCTAATCTTGCATCTTCTTCCAGGTGCTATGCTGTGGAAAATTAGTTCCTAAGACGGTCATTCAGACTGAATAGAATAGTTGTGATATTGTAAAGTCATGAGATGGGTCTATACAAGTGTTAACTACTTGTAGATGTCACATTTTATGTGTGCATTGGGGGAGGGGTTGGTGTTAAGACAGCAGCCAATAAGAGCTCGACAAAGCAGGTGCCTTATTATGGATGAAGTAGAAATTTTTTTTTTAATTTTTTTTAAGATTTTATTTATTTATTTATTTGACAGACAGAGATCACAAGTAGGCAGAGAGGCAGGCAGAGAGAGAGAGGAGGAAGCAGGCTCCCCGATGAGCAGAGAGCCCGATGGGGTGCTCAATCCCAGGACCCTGAGATCATGACCTGAGCAGAAGGCAGAGGCTTTAACCCACTGAGCCAGCCAGGCGCCCCATGGATGAAGTAGAATTTTATCAAATAACCTCTCCAATCATGCTTATAATCTTCTGTTGACTCCTCAAAAAAATACGCCGATTGAATAGAATGTTTAGCATTAGCCAGTATGTTTGAGAGAATACAAGCAAATAGTAGATAAGGAATTCCAAGTGAGTCCTACATGCAAACAAGGAGAAAGACAAAAATATTTTGACTCAGAGCAAAAATACTAGCAAAGGGGGGGGGGGCACCTGGGTGGCTCAGTTGGTTAAAGCCTCTGCCTTTCGCTCAGGTCATGATCCCAGAGTCCTGGGATCGAGCCCCGCATCGGGCTCTCTGCTTGGCAGGGAACCTGCTTCCTCTTCTCTCTCTCTCTGCCTGCCTCTCTCCTTACTTGTGACCTCTGTCTGTCAAATAAATAAATAAAATCTTAAAAAAAAAAATACTAGCAAAGGGGCTGCTTCTTAAAGTTGAGTTACAAAGCCACAAAAATCTTAAATAAGCACACATGTCTCTTGACCTCTGCTTCCCGGTCATTTTGAATAAAGAGGAGCCCTTTTAAAGTTGGCCTCAGTAATAGTGCATCTCCACAGGATAGGACAGTAGTTGTATTCTTTGTATTTGTAGATTTGTAAATTACAAAATGATTGAAGATGACTGTGAATTTAATAGCTTTAAATCTCTCCTCTTTTTTTTTAAATTTTATTTATTTAGGGGAGAGAGAGAGAGAGAGAGAGAGAGGCAGAGCACGAGCAGGGGGAAAGACGCACAGGGAGAACCAGGCTCTCCGCTGAGCAAAGAGCCAGATATGGGACTAGATACCAGGGTTCTGGGCTCATGACCTGAGCAGAAAGTAGATGCTTAATTGACTGAGCCACCCAGGCAACCCCAAATGTCTCCTCTTTTATTAAATATAGCAATATTCATAAACATACGAGGATGAGCTGTGCATTTATTTAACTAAATTTATTTATAAATGAAAAATTCTTGACATATGTATTGAAAATTCCTTAAGAATTTCAGCATCCCACAGAAGTGAAAACCTGGAAAATTAGAGTTCAGAAAAAAACTTTAACTGATTATACATAAATGCATATAGGAGAGCTGTTAGGAAAACCTAAATAATCACCCATAGTGTTAGATTTTCCTCACCTAATGTTCTCTAATTTTTTGTGGAAGCAAACACAAAATATCTGAGATATTTTAATGCAAAATATGTAAAATGGAGTAGGTCCAGTCTCTCAAGGTCCTCACCAGCAACAGCCTATGAATAGTCGGGTGGGCTTATTCAAGTTATCCTGGGGCTGAGAAGAAAAACCCTTTCTAGTCACAAACAAGATTTAGTTAACCAGTGGTGTGCAAGCTGGAAATACAATTATAATTTATGTCTCCAACTTATATCCTATACATGAGTTTTTCTGAGATCTACAACATGAAATAGACTCTTGAAAACAGAAGTGGTTTGTTTCTTCAAAGTATACATTTATTCTACTGAAATCTCTTATTTTCTTCAAATGGGTTTTTAAAAAGATTCTCAGGCCTTTAATGGAAATCATCAAAATAATTAAAGTAAGCACATACAAAGATTAAAGTCAGAGCCAGCAGAGAAACAGGAGAAATATTTCGGCAAAAACAAAGGAGTAAAAAGTGAAAGACCTAAGATCTGCTCACAGAGCACTTCCCAAAGGTTGCCTATCAGCTCCAGGCAAAGAGCAACAGAGAATCACCTTTAAATCTTGTAGAAGATCAGGACCGATAACAAATTAAGCAATAAAAACACAAGGAACACTCCCAGCTCTGCATACTTCTCTAAATCAAACAATAACAACAAAAATAGAGTTTGCAGTAATATTTCTGTTGAATCAAACAGCTTTCTCGAGAGAGAGAGAGTGCTGCCTTGTACTTTCAGCTTTATAGTTAGCTGACCCTTTTCTGTGATTCTCTGATATATTTAGCATCTAGATGCATACTTACAGACTTATTTGTTGAAATGATGCTGACACAAACTATATTCCGTGATTCTATTTTTATAATACCTTTTTAAATATGTCAGCAATTCTTGATTATTGGTTGTTTTTTAGAGCTTGCAGAAATCGGACAAGAACATAGCCTACTATTCTTTTTGCCTCAGGCTATCTCAAAAACTGTGATAATTTTTAGGTTTCTTTATCCTTTCAACACATTTTATTTAGTGCCTATTGGATGAGAAATACACAATTGCTTGCTTTTAAAAAATTTACATCTTAGTTGGTGATAAAACAGACATAATAAGTGGTAGACTGAAATATTAGTAAGTGCCAAGAGAGCCATTAAGCTAGGTTCGGTTTCCTACAAAGGTGGGACATAAGAGAGAAAACAAAAACAAAAACAAAAACAAACAAACAAAAAAAGAAAACAAAGGAAATGGGCTAATATGAATTTGGACACAATCAAGTTTTTCATTCTATATCTGGCACTTCTGTCCATTTTCTTATATCTCTGAGGTTTAGTGTTTTTATCAATAAAATGAGGAAAACTTGTATTCTATAAAACTTTTTTAAGCATTAATGGAGTTTCTTTAAAGATCCAAGTATTTAGTAGGTATTAAATGATTACATGATTATAGGAAATTTCTTAGAGAAAAATCTGGAACAGAAAACTAAGGCAACATAAAGAAAATCCTTAAGTGCCAGTTAATGTGGATGGTATTCAGTTGGCAAATCAGAACTCGTAAATGTTTTAAGCCAGCTTAATTGCATAAGTAACGACAGAGAAAACACTAAAAGGACTAGAGAACCAAACTGGCCTCCAGCTATGTTTCCTGCTATAAAAAATGCCCATGTCACCAGGCTTCTTTTTTCCATATTCTATATACTTACAAAAGGAATTATATTTTTGGTAGTAATGCATACAGTATGTGTATATGTGTATATATACACACACACACATATATATGCATATGTGTGTGTGTATACACACACACACACACACACACACACACATGTCAGGTGAAGAAAATACATTTAAATATGTCTTTGGGCATAGGTGGTTTACTTTTGAGTTTACATAGCAATACCCAGATGAGTACCTACCACAATGTCAGTATTTCATAATAAAATTGGGTATATGAAAAAATGCATTACTTTAAAAGCATTTCAAATGTTATCTAGTGCCAAGTCATTTTTCTGTTACAAAAAGTAAAGATTATTTTTATTTTCCATGTGAAAATTTGATACATGATTTACTTGATTTCTCCTTGACAAGATTTTTGGCCTAAAGTACTTTAGTAGTCTTTTGTATAAAATGAAGTATAGGAGGAAAAGGATGGACATTGCTACATACTTTATATTTGTACATTATGAAAAACAGTCAATGTACCAGTATATTGCAATAACAGTGACTATATAAAAATGTTTTGATAGCTGAATATAGGGAAAGACAAAATGAAAACTAATATAATTTAATGGCTTCTAAGTAGAAGACATTTTACATACATATATCTGCCTATGTCTCCTAACATTCCTGTATTTTAATTATTAATTCAAAAATGAGCATTTGTTACTGTTCTGAGGTTTACCTTGAATTTTCTTTGTTAATAACAAATAGACATGTGCATTTATTGAGATATTCAAGTTATATTTCCTAAGAATTTAAATCCATAAATGATAATTATTTCAGAAGGGTTTTCACCGTACTGTGAATATAAAACATTGTTCTGTTGCTTATGCTGTAAAATATCCCCCCTTCAAGATGCAAGGGGGGAAAAAAAAACAGATACTGCTTTTCACTTTATCTTATGGAATGCTTGAGAGTCATTTGTTTTATGGATGAATTGAAACAATATCATGCTGCAGTTTCTTAAAAACAAACTTAATATGTACTTTGGGAAATAAAAACCAACAAAATATTTTTCTGCTGACATTTAATTCCACCAAAGTTAAACCAGAGAAGAAGAATAGAGTTGTCAAATGACACTGCAATGCAAGGAGAACTGTAAGATTGTGGGTTTTTTTCCAAGAGAGCATTCTTGATGACACCATAGTTTAGAGACTCCATCCAAGTGTCTAACACAGAAACAGGTCCATGTCTTGTGTTCAGAAATGTTAAAACCACTTCATGCTTGGGCTATACGTCAATAACAGAAAGGGTCTATGTGGGAAAGTGTTTTAGACCTATTACCTTAAGTCAAATGAGTACAGGGTGGTCAGGTACTGCAGTTGAGTTAGAATCTTATATCTTGTGTAAACAGAGAGGAATACAAACAACTCAGTGAAATCTGAGACAAGTGTATATACAGGAAGAAGGGCAATGGGAGAAGAAATATTGAAAAATATTATGCCTAAAAACCAGTACATACAGAGGAAATCTTTTCCTAGCAATCTACATTAATGATGTCACAGAATCACCAGGCTAACTCAGTGATCTCTGAGCCACAGGGCAGAGGCTGAAAATTGTAGAACATGAAAGGTTGAAACAGAGATTGAGATTATTAATATGTTACTCCTAAAGTCAATTAAATATAGAAACATCAATATTGCATTCGAGTTTGCAGAAATAAACACTAAGACGTTGAAAAATAAATCTCCTCTCATACTAGATAATTCTACAATTTATAGCTACAACAATAAAAGCAATCACAAATAGATATGAGCAGGGACACATAGCTAGAGAAAGATTTTATCCTCATTACATTACATTCAAAATAAGTGGAAGAGCGTCTGGGTGGCTCAGTCTGCTAAGTGTCTGTGTTTGACTCAGGACCCTGGGGTCCTGCGATAGAGCCCTGCATTGGGCTCCTTGCTCACAAGGGAGCTTTCCTCTCCTTCTCCCTCTGAACTTCCCCCTGCTTGTGCATTCTCTGTCAAATAAATAAATAAAAATGTTAAAAACCAAAAACAAGAATAAAACCCAAATAAGTGGAGTCAGACCAGGTTTGGAATTCTTTGACAGTAAATGGTTCCCAAAAAACAACAGAACAGACTTAAATAAAATCAAATAAATAAATAAAAAATAAAACCCTGTCATTTCTCATTCATATCCAAACTCAAGAGTAAGAGCTTCTCAGATTTGTGGTCTCAGAAAGCTAATTGGCTCAGAATTCTATTTACAAGCTTCAGATACCTGTGAGATTTCTTTTTTTTTTTCTAAGATTTTATTTATTTATTTGACAGACAGAGATCACAAGTAGGCAGAGAGGCAGGCAGAAAGAGGGGGAAGCAGGCTCCCCGCGGAGCAGAGAGACCAATGCGGGGCTCCATCCCAGGACCCTGAGGTCATGACCTTAACCGAAGGCAGAGGCTTAACCCACTGAGCCATCCAGGTGCCCCGAGAGGTGTCTTTTTAAGGAGGAAGTAACAATTCATTTGTTTTTACTGATTTTTACAAGGTCTTTTAGTTACTTAGATAAGAAAATAAAATAACAAACTACTAATGAGAAATAAATTGCTGCTGATTGGCTTAACTAATGGGCATCAATTATTGATATAAAAAAAGGCCACACAAATTTTCATTATTAAAGAGGAAATCAAGTCATTTTAAAAGATTGCAGATTTACAGATTATATTAATGAGGACATATTAAGGATGGAGGGACATAGATGAAAAATGTAAAAATTCCTGATATTAAAAGTTAAGACCTCAAAAATGGTTCTTAATCATATAAAAAAATTGAAAGTGTAGAAACTTGAATGGAGAAACATGGTAGATTGTAGATTTCAAAAATGGATACAGTACTTCACAGTGTGTCCCTTCAACAGACAGAGTTTGTTTCCCAGCCTTTGACTCTGGGCTGGCCTTGTGGTTGCTTGATTGATACAATGTGGCAGAAATGATGTTCTCAGCCCCAGGAAACCCTGCAGCTTCTGCTTTCACTTGGAATCCAGCTGCCACCAGAGAAAATCCAGGCTACCTTGTGTCTATTCCAGGCAGGAAAAGGTGCTGAGATGGAAAGTGTTTTCTGTAGTTTCTACATTTTTCCATCATAAAATTACTCAGGTATTTAAAAAAGCATATGAGCAGCAAAGCCTTCTTCACAACTGGCTGAAGAAGGATGAAATCAATAATGACATGCTGGCCTATATTTATTAACAACTGGCATTAACAACTAATAAAGTGCTTACTGGCCCATGGAATTCATGTCATCTACTTCAGTAATAGCAAGATGCTTATCAATCTAACTAGTTTAAAGAGATATTCAATAATTAGGCATTTTAAAACAGATCCAAGGCACCTGGGTAGCTTAGTTAAGTGATGGACTCTTGATTTTGGCCCAGGTCATGATCTCAGAGTGCTGAGATCAAGCACCACTTAGGGCTCTGTGCTCAAGTGGGAGTCTGCTTGAGATTCTCTCTCTTCCTCTACCCCTCCCCTCACTTATGCGAGCATGCACACACACTCTCTCTCTCAAATAAATAAAATCTTTAAAAAGAAATAAAACAAATCCATAAAGAAATGAAGGAAAAAAATACATCTAAAATAATAGAATTCTAAGCAAAAATCTCAGAAGAAAATTAAGCAGCATTAATTTTAAAATGCATAAAATATGATAATTAAGACATCTGAAATATGCCACTCTCTTGATGCTTTAGGTATTTATAGACTAATTATCATAAATGTACCAGAATGATAGACTGAGAGTATAGGTAATATCATCAAATATTATTTGCATGCATTACTGAATTCTTGCCTTACAGAAGATAAAATATATGAGTCTGCACTTTTATAACAAGTCTTATTACAAATGGTACAACTTTTAAAAGTAGAAAGCAAAGGAAAATACCACACATTTCTTTTCATCACAACATCTAAGGATAATAACTGATAAAATACTAACATCTATTCTGTTAGTAATTATATACATATGTGTGTGTGTGTGTGTGTGTGTGTGTGTATCTTTAGATGTTGTGTTTGTGTGTGTGTATATATATATTCACATGGAATATAATTTCTAAACTTTTACTTTTTAACTTTTTTAATTTAACAAAATATTGTTTTTTTTGTTTTTTTTAAATTTATTTATTTATTTTTTTCAGCATAACAGTAGTCATTGTTTTTGCACAACACCCAGTGCTCCATGCAATACGTGCCCTCCCTATTACCCACCACCTGGTTCCCCCAACCTCATACCCCTGCCCCTTCAAAACCCTCAGGTTGTTTTTCAGAGTCCATAGTCTCTTATGGTTTGCCTCCCCTTCCAATTTCCCTCAACTTCCTTCTGCTCTTCATCTCCCAATGTCCTCCATGTCATTTCTTATGCTCCACAAATAAGTCAAACCATATGATACTTGACTCTCTCTGCTTGACTTATTTCACTCAGCATAATCACTTCCAGTCCTGTCCACGTTGCAACAAAAGTTGGGTATTCATCCTTTCTTTTCTTTCTTTTTTTTTTTTTTATAAACATATAATGTATTTTTATCGCCAGGGGTACAGGTCTGTGAATCACCAGGTTTACACACTTCAAAGCACTCACCATAGCACATACCCTCCCCAATGTCCATAACCCCCTCCCCCTCTCTCAACCCCACATCCCTCCAGCAACCCCCAATTAGTTTTGTGAGATTAAGAGTCATTTATGGTTTGTCTCCCTCCCAATCCCATCTTGTTGATTCTTCTCCTATCCCCCAACCCCCCATGTTGCATCTCCACGTCCTCACATCAGGGAGATCATATGATAGTTGTCTTTCTCCGATTGACTTATTTCACTAAGCATGATATCCTCTAATTCCATCCACGTCGTCGCAAATGACAAGATTTCATTTCTTTTGATGGCTGAATAGTATAACATTGTGTATATATACCACCTCTTCTTTATCCATTCATCTGTTGATGGACATCTAGGTTCTTTCCATAGTTTGGCTATTGTAGACATTGCTGCTATAAACATTCGGGTACACGTGCCCCTTTGGATCACTACGTTTGTATCTTTAGGGTAAATACCCAGTAGTGCAATTGCTGGGTCATAGGGTAGTTCTATTTTCAACATATTGAGGAACCTCCATGCTGTTTTCCAGAGTGGTTGCACCAGCTTGCATTCCCACCAACAGTGGAGGAGGGTTCCCCTTTCTCCGCATCCTCGCCAGCATCTGTCATTTCCTGACTTGTTAATTTTAGCCATTCTGACTGGTGTGAGGTGGTATCTCATTGTGGTCTTGATTTGTATTTCCCTGATGTCTAGTGATATGGAGCACTTTTTCATGTGTCTGTTGGCCATCTGAATGTCTTCTTTGCAGAAATGTCTATTCATGTCTTCTGTCCATTTCTTGATTGGATTGTTTGTTCTTTAGGTGTTGAGTTTGATAAGTTCCTTATAGATTTTGGACACTAACCCTTTATCTGATATGTCGTTTGCAAATATCTTCTCCCATTCTGTCAGTTGTCTTTTGGTTTTGTTAACTGTTACCTTTGCTGTGCAAAAGCTTTTGATCTTGATGAAATCCCAATAGCTCATTTTTGCCCTTGCTTCCTTTGCCTTTGCTGATGTTCCTAGGAAGATGTTGCTGCGGCTGAGGTCAAAGAGGTTGCTGCCTGCATTCTCCTCAAGGATTTTGATGGATTCCTTTCTCACATGGAGGTCCTTCATCCATTTGGAGTCTATTTTCGTGTGTGGTGTAAGGAAGTGGTCCAATTTCATTTTTCTGCACGTGGCTGTCCAATTTTCCCAGCACCATTTATTGAAGAGGCTGTCTTTTTTCCATTGGATATTCCTTCCTGCCTTGTCGAAGATTAGTTGACCATAGAGTTGAGGGTCTATTTCTGGGCTCTCTATTCTGTTCCATTGATCTATGTGTCTGTTTTTGTGCCAGTACCATGCTGTCTTGATGATGACAGCTTTGTAATAGAGCTTGAAGTCCGGAATTGTGATGCCACCAACTTTGGCTTTCTTTTTCAATATTCCTTTGGCTATTCTAGTTCTTTTCTGGTTCCATATAAATTTGAGGATTATTTGTTCCATTTCTTTGAAAAAAATGAATGGGATTTTGATAGGGATTGCATTAAATGTGTAAATTGCTTTAGGTAGCATAGACATTTTCACAATATTTATTCTTCCAATCCAGGAGCATGGAACATTTTTCCATTTCTTTGTGTCTTCCTCAATTTCTTTCATGAGTACTTTATAGTTTTCTGCATATAGATTCTTAGCCTCTTTGGTTAGGTTTATTCCTAGGTATCTTATAGTTTTGGGTGCAATTGTAAATGGGATTGACTCCTTAATTTCTCTTTCTTCTGTCTTGTTCTTGGTGTACAGAAATGCAACTGATTTCTGTGCACTGATTTTATATCCTGACACTTTACTGAATTCCTGTACAAGTTCTAGCAGTTTTGGAGTGGAGTGTTTTGGTTTTTCCACAGATAGTATCATATCATCTGCAAAGAGTGATAGTTTGGCTTCTTCTTTGCTGATTTGGATGCCTTTAATTTCTTTTTGTTGTCTGATTGCTGAGGCTAGGACTTCTAGTACTATGTTGAATAGCAGTGGTGATAATGGACATCCCTGCCGTGTTCCTGACCTTAATGGAAAAGCTTTCAGTTTTTCTCCATTGAGAATGATATTTGCGGTTGGTTTTTCATAGATGGCTTTGATGGTATTGAGGTATGTGCCCTCTATCCCTACACTTTGAAGAGTTTTGATCAGGAAGGGATGCTGTACTTTGTCAAATGCTTTTTCAGCTTCTATTGAGAGTATCATATGGTTCTTGTTCTTTCTTTTATTTATGTGTTCTATCACATTGATTGATTTGCGGATGTTGAACCAACCTTGCAGCCCTGGAATAAATCCCACTTGATCGTGGTGAATAATCCTTTTAATGTACTGCTGAATCCTTTGGCTAGTATTTTGGTGAGAATTTTTGCATCTGTGTTCATCAAGGATATTGGTCTGTAGTTCTCTTTTTTGGTGGGATCCTTGTCTGGTTTTGGGATCAAGATGATGCTGGCCTCATAAAATGAGTTTGGAAGTTTTCCTTCCATTTCTATTTTTTGGAACAGTTTCAGGAGAATAGGAATTAGTTCTTCTTTAAATGTTTGGTAGAATTCCCCTGGGAAGCCGTCTGGCCCTGGGCTTTTGTTTGTTTGGAGATTTTTGATGACTGTTTCAATCTCCTTACCAGTTATGGGCCTGTTCAGGTTTTCTAGTTCTTCCTGGTTCAGTTGTGGTAGTTTATATGTCTCTAGGAATGCATCCATTTCTTCCAGATTGTCAAATTTGTTGGCGTAGAGTTGCTCATAGTATGTTCTTATAATTGTCTGTATTTCTTTGGTGTTAGTTGTGATCTCTCCTCTTTCATTCATGATTTTATTTATTTGGGTCCTTTCTTTTTTTCTTTTTGATAAGTCTGGCCAGGGGTTTATCAATCTTATTGATTCTTTCAAAGAACCAGCTCCTAGTTTCATTGATTTTTTTCTATTATTTTTTTTTTGTTTTCTATTTCATTGATTTCTGCTCTGATCTTTATGATTTCTCTTCTCCTGCTGGGTTTAGGGTTTCTTTCTTGTTCTTTCTCCAGCTCCTTTAGGTGTAGGGTTGGTTTGTGTACTTGAGACCTTTCTTGTTTCTTGAGAAAGGCTTGTACCACTATATATTTTCCTCTCAGGACTGCCTTTGCTGTGTCCCACAGATTTTGAACCGTTGTGTTTTCATTATCATTTGTTTCCATGAATTTTTTCAATTCTTCTTTAATTTCCTGGTTGACCCATTCATTCTTTAGAAGGATGCTGTTTAGTCTCCATGTATTTGGGTTCTTTCCAAATTTCCTCTTGCGATTGAGTTCTAGCTTCAGAGCGTTGTGGTCTGAAAATATGGAGGGAATGATCCTAATCTTTTGATACCGGTTGAGACCTGATTTGTGACCCAGGATGTGATCTATTCTGGAGAATGTTCCATGTGCACTAGAGAAGAATGTGTATTCTGTTGCTTTGGGATGAAATGTTCTGAATATATCTGTGATGTCCATCTGGTCCAGTGTGTCATTTAAGGCCTTTATTTCCTTGTTGATCTTTTGCTTGGATCATCTGTCCATTTCAGTGAGGGGAGTGTTAAAGTCCCCTACTATTATTGTATTATTATTGATGTGTTTCTTTGATTCTGTTATTAATTGGTTGATATAGTTGGCTGCTCCCACATTAGGGGCACAGGTATTTAAAATTGTTAGATCTTTCTGTTGGACAGACCCTTTGAGTATGATATAGTGTCCTTCCTCATCTCTTATTATAGTCTTTGGCTTAAAATATAATTGATCTGATATAAGGATTGCCACCACAGCTTTCTTCTGATGCCCATTAGCATGGTAAATTGTTTTCCACTCCCTCACTTTAAATCTGGAGGTGTCTTCGCGTCTAAAATGAGTTTCTTGAAGGCAACATATTGATGAGTTTTGTTTTTTTATCCATTCTGATACCCTGTGTCTTTTGATTGGGGTATTTAGCCCATTAACATTCAGGGTAACTATTGAGAGATATGAATTTAGTGCCATTATTAGCCTGTAAGGTGACTGTTACTGTATATTGTCTCTGTACCTTTCTGATCTACTAGTTTTAGGCTCACTCTTTGCTTAGAGGACCCCCTTCAATATTTCCTGTAGAGCTGGTTTGGTGTTTGCAAATTCTTTCAGTTTTTGTTTGTCCTGGAAGCTTTTTATCTCTCCTTCTATTTTCAATGATAGCCTAGCTGGATAGAGTATTCTTGGCTGCATGTTTTTCTCATTTAGTGCTCTGAATATATCATGCCAGCTCTTTCTGGCCTGCCAGGTCTCTGTGGATAAGTCTGCTGCCAATCTAATATTTTTACCATTGTATGTTACAGACTTCTTTTCCTGGGCTGCTTTCAGGATTTTCTCTTTGTCACTAAGACTTGTAAATTTTACTATTAGGTGACGGGGTGTGGACAGATTCTTGTTGACTTTGAGGGGGGTTCTCTGCATCTCCTGGATTTTCATCCTTTTTCCCTTTGCCATATTAGGAAAATTCTCTCCAATAATTCTCTCCAATAGACCTTCTGCTCCCCTCTCTGTTTCTTCTTCTTCTGGAATCCCAATTATTCTAATGTTGTTTCATCTTATTGTGTCACTTATCTCTCGAATTCTCCCCTCGTGGTCCAGTAGCTGTTTGTCCCTCTTTTCCTTGGCTTCTTTATTCTCTGTCATTTGGTCTTCTATATCACTAATTCTTTTTTCTGCCTCATTTATCCTAGCAGTGAGAGCCTCCATTTTTGATTGCACCTCATTAATAGCTTTTTTGATTTCAACTTGGTTAGATTTTAGTTCTTTAATTTCTTCAGAAAGGGCTTTTATATCTCCAGAGAGGGTTTCTCTAATATCCTCCATGCCTTTTTCAAGCCCGGCTAGAACATTCAGAATCATCATTCTGAACTCTTGATCTGACATATTACCAATGTCTGTATTGATTACATCCCTAGCCTTCGGTACTGCCTCTTGTTCTTTTGTTTGTGGTGATTTTTTCCGCCTTGTCATTTTGTCCAGATAAGAGGATATGAAGGATCAAATAAAATACTAAAAGGTGAAAAAGACCCCAGAAAAATGCGCTGTAACCAAATCAGAAGAGACCCCAAATTGTGGGGGGGAGAAAGGGGATAAAAAGAGGTTCAGAAAAAAAAAAGAAAAAAATTTAAAAAATAAAACAAATAAAGAAAAAATATAAAAAAGAAAGAAAAAATATATATTTTAGATAAACTAGTCAATACCATTAAAAAAGAAAAGGGTAAAAGTTTTTAAAAATTTAGCAGAAGAAGGAAAAAGAAAGAAAGAAAAATTTAAAAAAAAATTGAATAAACCGCAAGACTAAAGAATCATGGGGAGAAAGCCATGAGTTCCGTGCTTTGCTTTCTCCTCCTCTGGAATTCCGCTGCTGTGTTGGGTATTGAACCTGCTTTCCTTGATAGATGAACTTTATCCTGGCTGGATATTTTGTTGATCTTCTGGGGGAGGGGCCTGTTGTAGTGACTCTCAAGTGTCTTTGCCCAAGGCGGAATTGTACCACCCTTACCCGGAGCCGGACTAAGTAATCCGGTCGGGTTCGCTTTTGGGAGCTTCTGTTCCCTGAACGCTTTCCGTAGAGTTCTGGAGGACGGGAATGAAAATGGCAGCCTCCTAGTCTCCGGCCTGGAGGAGCCGATAGCCTGGGGCCCCACTCCTGAGTGCGCCCCCAGAGGACAGCGCCCAATCATTCCCGTATCCCCAGCCTCCAGCCATGCTCTGAGCTCATCCAGCCCGTGACAAGCTCAAGGTAACGCCAAGCTGAGAGTTCAGTCCTCGGCTCTGTCTCTGTAGCCGTTTTCTCCGTTCTAACACCAGCGAGCTCTGCAACACTCCGATACCCCCAATCCTTCTGTGACCCTGCGGGACCTGGGGTCATGCTGACCCCGCATGGGCTTCATCCCGGTTTAGCCTCTGGAGCAATGTCCCTCAGTGGAACAGACTTTTAAAAGTCCTGATTTTGTGCTCCTTTGCTCCGCCGCTTGCCAGTAGGCGGCCCCTCAATAAAATATTATTTTATTTAGCCCAAAGTATGGTCAGTACTTAAAATCTATATCTACTGTGCATAGTTTCCATGCAAAAATACCCCCATATAGTTGATAGGAGTGAAAGTTGATACTGTCTTTAGGAAGGGAAATTGGCGAAATAGTTCAAAATTAGAAATATGTATGACATTTGATCCAGAAAGTCTGGGAATTTATCTTAAGAAAACTATGACAAATATATGCAAAGGGGAATTACAATAATCCCATAATTTAAATTTTAAATTTTTTAAAGCACATTTATCCAACCAGAAGACATTGGTAGGTACTCTTTAGTCTAAATGAACATTACACAATCATCAAAATAATGTTATAAAATGGTATTTCCATGTTGTTGTATATTAGGTGAAAAAGTAAAAAATAAAACAAAACAAAACAAGGTCTCTAACATTATGGCCTCATTTTTGAAGAATATTTATTCATTTAAAATACTCTTATTCTAATAAGTACTGTTCTAAGCACTTCACAAATAGTAACTCATTCAATCTTAAATCTTCCTAAAGTCCCTATTAATTAAGTACTTTTGTTTTTCCGATTGTAACAATAGACATACTGAAGAATGGACAGGGTAAATAATTCTCCTGAAGTACTTAACTACTAAAGAGTAGATATTCAAACCCAGTCACTTTACTGCAGAGTTGCTGCTTTTAATATCTTAGCATGCTATGGGGCTTCATATTCATCCACGTGTGCATGAATGCACATGTGCATATCCACACACACGTAGATTCTTTGTATAAACACACACTTAATATAGGTACATACAAATATGTAACCATTTTTTTTTTAACAACGTTTGTAACTTTGGGGGACATTATATTGTAACCTAAATCAACATATATGGTGAAACTTCATGGTCCTGAATTCTATTAAAATTTGCTAAATAGGGATGCCTGGGTGGCTCAGTTGGTTAAGCAGCTGCCTTCGTCTCAGGTCATGATCCCAGAGTTCCAGGATCGAGTCCCACATCAGGCTCCTTGCTTAGCAGGAAGCCTGCTTCTCCCTCTGACTCTGCCTGCCACTGTCTGCCTGTGCTCACTCTCTCTGACCAAAAAAAAAAAAAAAAAAAAAAAGAATTTGCTAAATAAAATAAAAACTTGCTAAATAAATAAAATTTAATTTGCTAAATAAAATTTAAAAGGTTCTAACAGTAACTACTTAAGTCAATAACATATAAGGCTATGATGTTCTGCTGCTTTTTCTAGAGTTTTATATAATCTTATACAATATTGATAGACTAAAAGTAACCCTGCATCATATTTTTTCTGCAACTACATGTAAAAGCATGAAAAAGAAGAGGGAGGAATAACATTTGTGGGTGTTATATGTTGTTTGTACTTATCTGGTATTCTTGCATGTAGTCTCAAGTATCATTCCTTATAAATAAGGGTATTATTATTGTTAATTTACAGTGAAAGAAACTGAAGTTTAAACAGATTCATTTCTCTGGGCAATCTAGCTAGTAAATAACTAGACTAGCTTTTCCTGTTTCCAAATTTCATGTTGAGTTTTAACTTTGGTGTGTTTTTCAGTTCAAGTCTTACAATTCTCTCCATTCTGATTAAAAGTTAAGATGAGATCCAGAATTTTCCAAAGTACCTGACTGCAAATAAATTGTTTTCCACTAGAAAGTGTTGCTTTTCCAACTCAAAAGGAGAGAGTGTCTGATATTTTAAACAACACATATGTGCTCACCCTCCTTTCACCATTGTAACTGCTATAAACTTATTCTGTGGGAAAATCTTGTAGTAATAGGAATGTCTAAGATGCCTTATGTGATTGTTCCAATATGTTTAATTGAAGCAAAGAAACCATTTTTGTGACCTACTCTTATTAACAAACCAATTTTAGAACAAAATCTGATGCTATACCTCTTTTCTATTCTCAATCAAACCGTAGAAGCAATACTGGGAATTAACAAAGGAAAAATAAAGGTACTTTAATTTGTCCCATGAGTTATACATACATGTTCTAGTAATGAATATCTCAAAAATGTTAAATATCACATGTTTTCTTCTACCAGTTTTTAGAAGTCATCTATAGTAGGTCCATTTACCAATAATTTCCTTACCAGTTTATTTGGCCAAAAACAATTATCCAGAAACTCAATATAAAATCAAGTTTTTGAGGCCAATTTGAAATAGTTTACAATGTCAATGACTCACTCCCTCTCATCTATTTTTATTCTGATTACTTAGATTTCATTTAATTGATAACTTATGATGATTTTAGAACTGTTTTTTAATTTCATCATGTTGTATGTAATAGTAACTGGGTAAATTGTCAGGCCACAGCAGGTGGAGTTGGATGTTCTCTGCCTAAATCTTATAGAGCCAGATTATATCCAAAACATGACTGGCAAGTGTATCAAGAATAATATTAGTCCGTTAAGACATGATGCCTCTCTAAGTTAAAAGGAACACACCTGTTATTTCTATTCATGAAGTAGTTCATGGAACTATCAGTAAAGAGCACTCTACATATGAGATAAATTCAATTAAAAAAACATATTTTGCAGTTGTGTTCCAAAGGCCTAACAAGCACCTGGGTGGCTCATTAAGTGTTCAACTCATGGATTTCAGCTCAGGTCATGATCTCAGAATCCTTGAACTGAGCCCCATGTTGGGCTCCATGCTCAGCAGGGAGTCTGCTTGTCCCTCGTCCCTCTCCCTGTTTGTGCTCTCTCTCTCTTTCTCAAATAAATAAACAGAATCTAAAAAAAAAAAAAAAAAAAATGGAACAAAGCCCTAAGTATCATAGCTCTCTAAAAATTACTTATATATTCAATCTAACATCTTTATCCATATACAATGACATATTTGGTGTTAAAACCTTCAAATTATAGCTCTGTTGCATTGCATTGGACTGAAATAAAAGAGGGCAGGGTTGTCATCTCACTTGCAATTAAAAAAATATGGAATTGTGACATGGACCATGAATAGGGTAATTAAGAAACTATTTGTGAAAGTGATCTGAAAAAAAAATTGATGTGTAACAAACTATAATTTCATGTTGTTTAAACTCTAGGAAGCTGAGCTATTCCCAGATCTTTCCACTTCTGTACATTTGGTAGATTTACACTTGCTAGCCCTCCTGGCTATGTGAGGCAATGTAACCAGTTCTGGTCAATGAGTTTCTAGTTTCACTTTTAGAATAGAACATTCAGTTGCTTGTAGGAGATCTCCAAAGCTGTTTATTCAGTCTAACACAGAGACTGGGAACGTAGGAGATGGTTACAGTTCCATTAGTCTGGATACCTGTAGGACTATATAGAATAGGATACTCTTATTAACCTGAGAAAGACAAATGACCTAAGTAAGAAATAGTATTATTTTAAAACACTGATATTGGGGTGTCTGAGTGACTCATTTGCTTAGACCTCTGATTCATGACTCTTGAATTCATCTTAGGTCATGATCTCATTTGTCCTGAGATGGATCTCCATGTCAGGCTCTGTGTTCAGTGCAGAATCTATTTGTGGATTCTCTCCTTCTCCCTCTGGCCCTTCCCTTGCTCACACACTCTTTCTATTTCTCTCTAAAAATAAATAATTTTTTAAGCCCTAAAATGTAAGTCATTTGTTTAGAAACCAGGCTGTAGTTTCTATAGACTGATACTGAATGGCTAAATAATGGAAATTCGTGTTATTGTATTATGCAGAGACAAAATATTTAGTAAACTGAAGTCTGTAACAACTTGCAAGGCAAGTAATTCATCTAATGATAAATATGACTATATACTGTATAATACACACACTCATAAATATAATAACACATTATAGGAAAAGAGATGAGAAACGAGAAAGTTAGTAGCACGTGTTAAGGTTGGTGGCATTGAGAAAGTGCTTAAGAATGATGAGAGGCCTTAAAAAGCAATTTACAAGCAGGAAAGAAAGAAAATAGGGTTCAGAAATTAATAATTCTGTAGTTTTTAAAAGCCATTACTTCTCATACCAACCCAGTAAAAGTGCAATGAAAATGACCATTGAGTAACAAAAACCTACTAGAACTCATTGTATGGAAAAGATCAAATAGAGCATGGCTGCCACACCCACTATTAAACTTCTGAATGAATTAATGTAGCACCCAGTAAATCTTTTCAGTTGGAAAAATAGCTTCAGGCAAAGAGATTGATTTACTGGAAGCATGCTGAGAAACCTGCTCAGTCCTTGCAGGGGAACACATTCCCTGGTGCCAGTTTAGATGGAGCCAAGGAAGTTCATAAAAAAGAAATGGTCTTTTAGAGGGTAGAACTGAAAGCCAAGAGAACAATGGATGGGATGCCTAGAGAAAACAAAAAGAGAACACGCAGGATGAGACAACTTCATTCATCTTTGCAGCTAGATTTCAGAATTGTTATGGAACAGTGACCCTTGTGTGTTTCTCATTTTTTCCTTTGAAAAAGAAAAAAAAAATTGTGGTTATCCTGACCTTGTTTTACCATTATACATTGGATTTCTGGTTCATAGATTTCCAAATTAGAACTGATCCTATTTGTTCATATATTTCCGAATTAAAATGAACCTTATTTGAATCTGATATAGTGACCTTCGTGTATTACCCAGAGATTCTGAACTTTGACCTTTTCCTGGGACTGAACAGGGTCACTATTCCCTTGGGGAATAAGTGAGTATCCTTTATATATAGTAATGAGGTTACTGGAATATTTGGTAACTAGAAGAGTGGACTTTGTCAGTAACTATTGCTATTTTCAACTTTTTTTCCACTTAGTTTCTTTTCTCAGACATAATATCATTAAGCTTTCTTGATCCCTGTGTGTGGATAGGTGCATGTAACTGGTAATATTCCATGGCATAATGTCTTTCCATTATCCTTTGTTCAGGTAGCATAGTAATCTTATCTGTGTCTTACCTTTGTTTCCTTACTGTGATGCAATTTATTCTTCCTACAGTTGAATGAAAGAGGGGACATGAG
The DNA here is from genome assembly GCF_922984935.1 of Meles meles. Taxonomy (NCBI): domain Eukaryota; kingdom Metazoa; phylum Chordata; class Mammalia; order Carnivora; family Mustelidae; genus Meles; species Meles meles. The sequence continues at coordinate 39,182,754 of NC_060070.1, forward strand.
TTTAAATTTATTTTTCTTAGAGGAGGGCAGATGGTTTCCTGTTCTTTCCAGGAAATTTAAGCTGCACTTCTTTACTCGTTGGCTATATTTCTGCTTCAAATGCATGATATTATCATAAGGTCTTTGCTTGCCTGACAGCAGTTAGTACTACTTTCTGGGGATTATGATGACTATATCATACCTATATATCAGCAGCTCAACATGTCAAGGTTTTACAGATTACTTCATCTTGATTTTATAACTCAACCCATACTTGAAGGGCAATCCAAAATATAAAGATGAGGAAACTACAGGTTAAAAGTGGAGCTGAAGAGATTATAGGATGAAATGATTCTACTTGGAGAGGTCTCACTCTAGCAATCAACATTTTAAGAAGTAGGAGGAAGAAAGGATAAATGGCTAGGAATAGGAGATCAGATAGAAATAGATTTTAGAATGTCTGATGGAGATATGGATTCAGTCAAAGGAATTATGTAAAGGCCATAAAAACTTGGTTACACAGTATAAAAACAAACAAATTATGTCCTAAGAGTAGGAAAGTACACAAAAACAGATCCATAGAGTGTTTTAAATCTAAGCCAGACATGGGGCGCCTGGGTGACTCAGTGGGTTAAAGCCTCTGCCTTCGGTTCAGGTCATGATCCCAGGGTCCTAGGATCGAGTCCCACATCAGGCACTCTGCACAACAGGGGCCCTGCTTCCTCCTCTCTCTGCCTGCCTCTCTGCCTACTTGTGATCGCTGTCTGTCAAATAAATAAATAAAATCTTAAAAAAAAAATCTAAGCCAGACTTGGTAAAGTAAGTCATGCTTATATAGTTTGTACTCCTCCGAACTCCAGTTTACTGGAACCACGGTGAGTTACCCACCTGTATTATCTGTGAGATGAGTACATAGTGGTCAAATTGAGCTGGTTAAAGAAGAAGTCAAGGAAGTATCCAGAGGATATTCTTAGGGTCATTGTTTCTGAAAGGAAACATTCTTGCACACCATTTTCTGGTTAATAGTAAGAAAAAGATTATTGCAACAAGAGAAATTTACTTAGGGTTATTATATATTTGAGGAGATCTATTTAATATATTATTCTTTTTTCATAATTGTTTAATAGCTAGACACTTCATAGATGATTAATAAGGAGGGAGGGAAGGGAAAAGAGAAATAGAGAAGCAGACTGAGAGATATTTGCATAGCAGAAATTGAATTTGGTCCCTGAGAAAAAGAGAGGCAAAAATCTAACATGAGAAGTAAAAGTCTAACATGAGAGACACAAGTCTGACTGCATGCAGTACTAATTCTTGAACTTAAAAGATATTGTATGTGTATGTGTGTGTTTGGTGATTGATGAGAGTTATACTAGTTTAACATTTTAATAACTCCATAGTAAATTAAATCAAAAGAATTAACAAACTCAATTGGTTCCAGTTATAAGCAAAAGGAATTGCAATTTATAAGAGTTTCACACTAAATTTTTGAGTCTGTGGACAAATTCATGATTTATATTAATATTGCACACTTTAAACAATTTCATACATTGCCTGACTGCTCTTACATTAATCACCACTTCTTTCTATGGGAAGAAGACTGCCATAAATGCTCTTGAAACGTATGTGCCCTGATCATCCGTCCATCACTCCATCCAGTAGGTTTGCAGTTATGAGAAACTGAAAAGAATTTTTAAGCAAACCTATAAAGTATTTTATACTGACCTTGAGCAAAAACACTCATCAGTACTAGGGAGAAACAGACTCGTATTGTAGTTCAATTAAGCACAGTGCCAAACATGGATAGAATCTTTCTGCTTTATATGTTTTTTAAGTTATTTAGGAAAATAAGTGAGTGACCATACTTAAGAGAATCATTTTTGTTTTAATATGCTGAGGAGAGGATATTCTGTATACAGTTGAAGGGAATTCACAGGCAGGCTCATTTATCTTTTCTTTCTCCTTCCATCCTCCATCCCCCTTGCCTGCTTCTCATTAAGCAGCTTGTATATAAGAACAAAGCTATTCTGGTAGATGATAACGAAGAAAACAGAGACGTGTAACATGGTTTATATGATTTGTGAACCATAACGTGCAAACATGTTTCTGCTTCTAAAGAAACTTAAACAATTTGCACATAATGAAGTTTTATTCACTTTTATATGAGAATGCTATAAAGACATTCTTTAGGTAAGCTTTGTAATATCTCTTCCTATCTTATATTTATAATACCTTTTTTTTTTCTTTTGGTCTTTATCCACAAGAATATTCACAGCAGCTGCTGGCACCATTTCTCCAATGGGAATGTTCACACCTTACTTATACCTAGTAAGGGGTTTTAAGAAAACAATTCAGTCAATAGGACTTCCCATTAAACTAGGAACTGAGAAAGGATAACTTAGAAAGGTATATATTCCTTGATATCTGAAAAATCTATTTCATTAATGTGAAATGCCTGAGCGCAAATTAGCCTACTCTTGCAATTTGGTCCTCCACCCATTAATGTAAGCTCTAGAGAGAAAAGATTTGCCATATTAAAATTATGGAAAAAAAAAGCCACTGAAATTTAAATTGCAAAGCAAAACAAAACAAAACAAAAAAAGTATTAGGTGGTTTCCCCCTTTAATTTTGCTGATGGAACAATTTTTGTACATTATCCCCATGGTGGTTTCTAGTGCTATTAGGAAATCTAATTAGCTATTTAGGGCTATGTTTGCAGAGAAATGGTTTACTTAATAAAGAAAAGTAAACAATTGACAATGTAGGTTTTCAATTTGTGGCAAGAAACCTGTGGATTTTATATTTAAAAAGAAAATTCAGCTTTTACTGTTAAGAATAAAAATTATAGTATGATGCTAGAAGAAAATGTAATAATAAAATAATTTTTCTTCTTCAAAGAGTAAGCTCTTTGCAAAAGAACTTTCTTGTTTATTAAAATATCTCTTTTATCTTATATAAATATTTAGCAACTAAGATATATACACAAAGTATAGTGTGGGAAAATTACTTACCCAATATTTTATAGCTAATCATTGTGTCCTACTTCATAGAGACTTCTAATATTTTTATTGGACTTCTAGTGTTAAAGATTTGGAATCTTCAATTTGTTTAGGTCATTTAAACATACTCTGTGTAAATAAAACATGATTTATTCTGGGAGCAAAATATCTTTCACATATAGGTTTTGTACATATAGACTCATGTTCCAGTTTAAGCCTGAAAAATACATAACATAGTGAATGTATATTTTTTATGCCATTGTTATGGTGCCATTTTGTGGATTATCACACATATACCAGTATGTAAAATTACCATTCCCATGTCTTCAAAACTTGAAAGAACAGGTAAAGGACAATAAATGGAAGTGTGATGGCCATTCAAAACATTCAAAAAGTTAATATTATCAAATATGTAAGTAGGTTTGTTGTTGAGGTATCTGCATAACACTTACCAATCCTATCTGATGACAATAGAATGTCACCTCTGTGGTAACTTTATATATTGGTATTTATAACCATATTTTGAATGCAGGGCTCTCAAATGCAGTGTGAGTACAAATATGGTGTGAGTGTTCACTTGAGCACCTAAAAGTAAAGTTATTTTTATTGAAATATATATAGAATATATATTAAATATATATGTAATAGTAGTTTACTTGTTTTCATTTCTGTATTGTATTCAATTTCAAGAATACACCACAATTTATGTATTCATTCTATTATTGAGAAAAATCCTTTGAAATTTGTTGAGACTTGCCTTATGATTCAGAATATTTTCCAATATTGCCTAGTGTTCTACATATATTGGAAAGGAATAAGTATTATGTTGAATAAGGTGGAATGTTCTATATACCAAATAGATGGGTTTGTTTTATCTAACTTACTGACTGTTTTATGTTTATTTTATCATTTATTGAGAGGGGCCTGTTAAAAGCCACCATTCTGATTGTGGATTTATATATATCTCTTTATTTGTATTAATTTTAGTTCGATGTAAATTGAATCACACTATTTTGGGGATAATTTTGTATCTTTTATAATTGTTGCATCTTCATGGATTGATCTTTTGGTGGTTACTGTCATCTCTAGCAATGGTTATTACTTAAAGTGTATATTATCAGACTCAGGAATGCTTGGATTTTTTTTGTAATTATTTGTATAGAAAGGTATTTTTTCATCTTTTACTTCCAATCTTCCTATGGCCTTATATTCCAAGTGTGCTCCTTATATACAACATAAAGATTTTTGGTTTGTTTGTTTCCCTTTACGACAATCTTAGACTTTTCTTTGGATATTTAGTTCACTTATATTTAATGGAATTACCTATATATGAATTCATAACTAAATTTACTATCTAAATATTTATTTCTTTTTTTTTCTATCTCTTTCATGTTTCTTTTTTCTTCTTTCCTTGGTTTCTTTTGTACTAATCAATATTTGTGTTACTATTCATTTGTCTCCTCTATTTGTTTTTAGTTATATATGTTTTTATTATGTTTTGATAGTTGCCTTTGATATTACAACATGAATCTTTGATTTATTAAAATATAATATAAATAATGAATTTGTCTTATGAATTACTACCTACCATACCCAGGAATTACTAGGACCTTTGAGAAGATGTAAGCACTATTGACCACCTCTTGCTTTTTGTATTATTGTCATGCATTTTTCTTCCACACAAGACATTGTGGCATTATTTTATGTAATCAGCATTAACACATATTTACCCACATATTTCCTGATTTTGTTGCTCTTGACATCTTCCATTTGCTTGTTTCTCTTTTAGATCATATTCCTTCTCCCTGCTCAGCTCTCTATAATATTTACTTTAATTGGGGTTTGCTGGTGGTAAATTCTATAAGTTTTGGGTGATTTGGAAATGTTTCATTTTACTGTAATAAAACATTCTGAATTTCTGTATTGAATTTTGTATTGAATTTTGTATTGAATTGAATTTTGTATTGAATGAAGTTTTGAATTCTGTATTGACTCTGTTTCTTTAATATTTTGAAGATAACCTCTGTTCTTTCTTTAGCTTATTGAAAAGTTAGCTTAAAGTATTATATTGTTCCTTTAGAACAATATGTCTTTTTTCTCCCCTCTTCTTGCTTTTAAGATTTTCTCTTTTTGTTTGTTTTTTGTTTTTTTTTTTTTTTTTTTTTTTTGGTTGTTATTTATTTATTTATTTATTTATTTCAGTATAGCTAGCTGTGTTTTCATGTTGGGTCTCATTTGGGCTTCTTTAAATCTGTGGCTTGATATATTTCACAATTTTGGAAAATTTTCAGCCAGTATCTTCAAGTTTTAATTCTGCTCCATTCTTTCTCCTCTTACCTGGATGTCTATAATTACATGCATTAGACCTTTCATTATTTTCTCTCTTTCTCTATTTTAAGTTTTTTTTTTCTTTCTGTGCTTTTATCAGAATATTTTCCTCCAATATAAGAATCTTCTTTCTGCTGTGTTCAATTTGTTTTTAAACCCACATTTTAAAATTTGCAATATATATTTTATTCCTAGATTTTCCATATGATTTTTTTCGTAAATGTGAGTTTTTGACAAAAATTATCTTTTTGTTACTAGTTTTTCCTGATTATATAAATTACAGTTATTTTAGTTTCCCTATCTGATGACTCTAATAGCTGGATCATCTGTGGGTCCATTTCAATTTTCTGCTTTTGCCCTTCATCCCATTTCTTGACATACCTGGTAGTTTTTAATTGAATATCCTACATACTGTGATAAAACTATTAAGGTTGTAGAGAGTATTATCTCCTACAGAAATTGCATACCTAATCTGACCTCTGGCAGTTCCTTGGGGCAGTTTACTCCAATACAATTTGAGATTTAAACAACTAAATTCTGAAAGGCAGTCTATATAAATTTGAGTTGCCATCCAGTTAGGTCAATTCCTGAAATGTAGCTGTCTGAGGTTCCCAGATGAATAAGTTGGTTTCTAGGATCTGGTTTACTTCTTTGGTAGGTCTTGAACACTAATTTTTTTTCTCCACATGGTAAGACTACAGAACACTCTGCTCTGCTATTATTATTATTTTTTTTTTTCTGTGTAGAATGCAACTTTAATTATTTAAATTCAATTTTCCCTCATACATATATCATTAGTTCTTGATATAATGTTCAGTGATTCATTAGTTGCATGTAACACCAATTGCTCATCACATCATGTGCCCTCCTTAATGCCCATCACCCAGTTACCCCAGCCTCTCACCCACCTTCCAGCAACCCCCAGTCTGCTCTGCTTTTAAACTACTCCTATATAGAACTTAAAAAGCAACAAATTCTTCAAGGAGAATTCCACATAAGATGTTTGCTCTTTTCTCTTGACTCTCTACACATTTCTGAATTCCATTTTTTTAATCTCACAGCTCCATAGATGTCCAGAGTATCTGTTTGATAGTTTCTATGCCTACTAACTTTTGCCCTTTTCCTTGTTTCTCTGTTTCTCGCCCAGAAGCAATAACTTCTAAACATTTAAAAGGAAAACACAACTTAGAAACTCATCTCAGTGAGTTTTCTTTTTGAGGACCTTGTTCCTTCTAATCCTAGCTGTCTCAATAGCCCTCCAAAGCTGAAAACTTTACAGTTTTTTTTTTAATATTTTGTATTTTACCTAGAAAGTTTACGTTGGATAATTTTGTGTTTTATCTTGCTTTTATTGATAGATGTCTGTTTTCACATAGGCTTTTTGTTATAATGGAATAAATATTCTTTTTTTTTTTTAATTTATTTATTTGACAGAGAGAGAGAGATCACAAGTAGGCAGAGAGGCAGGCAGAGAGAGAGGAGGAAGCAGGCTCTCCGCGGAGCAGAGAGCCTGATGTGGGGCTCGATCCCAGGACCCTGGGATCATGACCTGAGCTGAAGGCAGCGGCTTAATCCACTGAGCCACGCAGGCGCCCTGGAATAAATATTCTTAAACTCTTAATTTTATAAGTATTATGTCCATGCTTTAAACACTCAAAGACTTATGTGAATTTTCTGACTCCAAACATCTTATAGAACTCTCTTTCTATAGCTATAAAATCAACCTTTAAAAATAAAGTTCAGTACTTTTAACAGAGACTTTGCCAATAAATGGCTGGACTTAGTGAAAAATGTTGATACATTAACATCCCCTCAAAGTAATCATGCAAGTTAAAATTTGTGTTTTGATATTACGTAATCATAACTTCAGGATGCACTTCCTACCCTTTATCATGGACCTGCCTTTCACTGTTTAACATTGTTTTCATCCAAAAAAAAAAAAAATCTTATAGTGTGATTGAATTTATCTTTTTAAAAATAATCCTATTTTTTATATTGATAAAACATTACTTATTACTGAGGAGTTCTGCTCAAATGAGTTCTGCATTAAGCTCACATCATATATTATATGAATTAATATACACAAAAAAGCAAAATTAGATTTCTATAAATATCTTGATTATTTTTTAAGGTAACTGGTAATCTCCCTTGCTTCTGGCCTTTGACAATTTAAGTGTATTACATGAAGTATGAGAAGACTCTTTTTAAAAATTTTCTCTTCCAAATCAAGTGGGATTGAACTTTATTGGGAGAGGAATATTTATAAGAACAATTTTGTACATAATAATCACCTTACTTAACTATTTATTTGGTAGCAGAAATCATGAAAATCACTTTTTAAGTTTTCTTATAATATTCTTATTTTAGAAATTAAATTGAATATATTTTAAAGCTTTCCAGCCTTGCAAAGAGGAATATAAGGGAGTAATGAACCACTGTCAGTATTTTTATAGCTTCTTCTAAGTAAAATTAGTAGCTTAACTTGAAATAGTTCACAATGAAAGTCTTATTCCCTAGTTAATTCAGACCAATTCTCTATTAATATTTGGTTATCTTCTCAATCCCTTTATTTTAAATATGCCAAAACATTTTTATAAATGTTAACCCAAACTTCCTTCTTTTTCCACAGTGAGTTCCTCAAGTATACAAAAAGGATTATAATTTTTTTTATCCATCCTTAAAATGACCATTTGAAAGCGATAGATTCTGATACCTGGAACAGTAGTTGGCTTCTATTGTGAAAGAACTTTATGAAAAGATTTGATTAGGGCCACATGAAGTAAATAATAATATAAATACTTAGGGTCAGGGATTATAAGAAGGTAGGATTTATTGATCTGTTAGCATTGCTAATGTTTATAATGGCTGCTAATTATCAAATAACACTATTTCAGCATTCTCTACTATAAATTCAGTGTTAACTTAGAAGAAAAATTAGGAAAATAAAATTGTATTCTGTGAAAATTGAGCTTCCATGAAATTTTATTTAATTTCACATAGTAAAATTTGGGACTTGAAATAAAATATACTGAATCCCAAGTTTGTTTCTTTCCACTATTGTATACAAATCAAATCTTCAGAACAGTATCAACAATATCCCCATAGCCAAAACAACTGAAAAATATCTCTATCTTAAAAACTAAAAGGTTTCAAATGGAAAAAAAGAAAAACGCATTACATTTTGCTTTCTGATTCCTATCAGAGTATGAACTTAATTCCCCAGTCTAAGTACATTCTTATAAAATTCAGATACCTACAGGGACCAAAGAAGTAATACAAATTAGTGAAGTAGGTAGGGAGTGGTCAGGACTATAGGGATTATAGAGCTCATGTCCATTAAAAATGAATTTTTAAAAATGTTAACTGGAGTGTGGGTAACAAGACTGCAGATAGCTAGTCTAGGAAGACATGCAGGAGATGACTAACATAGGAATATGCTTGTCTTATAGTTAAAGGATACAGGTTAGTAAATTTCTGAGATAGCTGATGATAATTAACTTTGAAATTTTAAAAAATTAAATGATGAGAAGAAACTGTTAAAATTAACTAATCTACTAGGTTAAATTGATGCTGACTGTTACCCTTCTGAAAGAGTTTGGAAAGGATTGGATAAGATCATATATTTAAAGATTAATTGAAATAATCAAGACTGTTAAAGGCAAGGAGTAGTAAATTTTTGAAGGGCAGATATGGTAATTATTGTTTTGAGGGAAGAAACAAAGAGGATTAAGGTTAGAAGAACTTACACTTTTGTAAGGGTCTGAGATTGTCCTCTGGTTCAATCCACAGTTAAAATTTTATGTTTCTATAAAATATTTCTATCAAGTTACAATAGGACAGAGAATGTATTATCTACCGATGTGTGACATTTCATTTTAAAAAGATCTAATACTCAGAAATGTCCTTTACATGACAAGTGGAATATTTATCCTTAACTTCCTATCCATTAGTTTTGGTTTGATTTTACTCTTTAAATTTACATTAGACTAGAGGGGAGTTAAGATGGCAGAGGAGTAGGGGGACCCTAAGCTTGCTTAGATTCTCAAACACAGCTAGATAAATATCAAATCATTTTGAATACCCAAGAAATTTGTCTGAGGGCTGAGAGAACAAACTGTACATCTAAAGGTAGAAAAATGGCCACATCATGGAAGGTAGGAGCTGTAGAAAGTTGATTTGGTGGAGAAAAGAACTGTGGGTGCTGTGGAGGGAAGGGTCCCTGATCACAAAGAGGAGAGAGATAAAAAGAGGGAAAGAAAGAGAGAGAAAACAGTGCACAGGGTATTGCACAAGAAAAGCTCTTCCTCAAATCATTGACTGGGAAAAGGAGAGAGACTACCACAAGTTTTTATAAACAGCAGAGCTCAAAGTTTGAAGTTTAGAAGTCTACACCATCCCTGGGATAATAGTAGGCAGACTTAATGGTGCTCCTGTGGGGAAGGATGGTGGAGACTTGGAACCTGTAACAAGTGGTCTGAAGATCACCTGAGTGGCACAGGGAGAAACAGTTCCCCTTAAAGAGTGCATTTGGGTGGTGACATAGCCTCTCTGGGGACAAAAGAGCTGGCAAGCACCAATATGCTGTTGTTTTCATTAGCAAGAGAACAGAGACACCTGCTAAGGGCAGCAAACCTGTTTTGTTTTGTTTTTGCTTTTGCTTTTGTTTCTGCTGCATTTTATCATGCACTCCAAACCACTGCATGGTCATGTGACTTCTTTTCTTTTCTTTTCTGGGACAGACCAGCAACAGCAGCAGAGTGGTAAGAGCCTACCCCAGAGGATCAGCATGGGTCTGCACCAGTGCATCCCTAAAATGAATTTTGAAACCCAGCCACATGTCTGAGATAAAATACAGGAGTACTGTGCCACCTACCAGACAGCTCAGCCACAGGGTGAAGTTAGGGATCTGACAGAAGCTGGGGACACAAGAGAGGAGATAGTTTGATCTTTTTTGAGGGCTTCCTAAAGAGTGTCAGGTGCAAATTCCCTGCTCCAGGGATGAGACAGTGGGGTGGTGCCATTTTCCCCCTGCCCATCAGCCCTGACCAACTTCACTGAGCAATACAGCACCCTCAGTGGAGGCTAGAGCCATGTATACCAAGCCCCAGCCCCTGCACCATATAGGTGAATCTCCACTAGGGCAAGTCTGCCTGAGAATGAATGCAACAGGTCCTTCCCTCAGAAGACTAGCACAAACCCCTTGCACCCACCAAGTCTACTGCTCATAGAGGGCTACAAAGCTTTAGGTCTAAGGGAAATAGGATGGAACTTCTTTTAACAAGCAGAACAAAACATATCTAGTTAAAACTTGCCACACAGTGCACAAGGTTCAAACATTTTACACTGTAGGCAAGGAGAAGCTCTGCAGAGAACTTACCTGAGTGAAAAAACAGCCAAAACACAGCAGAGTGCACACTCTGAAACACCTCCTGAAGCACCAGGGCAAGGACAGTATATGACCTCTTCTTAATATGACCATTACTCTCAGGAGCAGTAATATCACAGAATTTCCTAACAATCACACACAAAAAACAGTTACCTAGACAAAATGACAAGATGGAGATATTCACCCCAAAATAAAGAACAGGAAGAAATCAAAGCCAGAAATCTAATAAAAATGGATATAAGTAAGATGAGTGAAACAGAACTCAAAACAATTGCAAGGAAACTCTCTGGGCTTGAGGAAAGTATAGAAGACACTATAGAATCCTGTACTGCAGAGATAAAAGAATTAAAAACTAGTCAGGTCAAAATTAAAAATGCTTTTACTGAGGTGCAAAACTGATTAGATACAATAACAATAAGGATGGATGAAGCAGAAGAGTGAATCAGTGATATAAAAGATAAAATTATGGAAAATAATGATGTTAGAAAGAAGGGGGGAGGATATTGGATCCCAAATGTAGACTTAGGGAACTTAGTGACTCCTTAAAGCATAATCGCATTTTTGTCATAGGAGTTCCAAAAGAAGGAGAGAGGTAAAGGGGCAAAAGGTTTATTTGAGCAAATTATGGTTGAAAATGTCCCTAACTGGAAAAAGAAAACAGTTGTCAAAACCCAAGGCACAGAGAACATCCATCAAATTCAACAAAAGCTGGCTCACACCAAGACAGATCATAGTCAAATTCACAAAATACACAGACAGGGAAAGAATATTGAAAGCAGCAAGAGAAAAAAAGTCCTTAACCTGAAAGGGGAGATAACTAAGATTAGCAGCATATCTCTCCACAGAAAATTGGAAGGCCAGAAGAGTGCTAGGAATGGACAGCAATCCTCGTACAGATGGCTGAAACATTAGTCCAAACTTTGCTGTGAAAGAGCGAAGGCAAGGGAGTCCAGCCCTCAGAGATGGAGACGTTTTGCTCTTCTTTTCTCCTGCTTTTATTGGTCTTTCAGGATAATCCTAGATTTTTATTGCTGTTTCTCAAGTATGTGATGTGTGACAAGGGGTCTTCCTGGAATTAGGAGGATCTGTTTACAGGAAAGATATGACATGCTAATCTGTGTATTCTACCAGTTCTGCTAAACATAGCCTAGGGAACAATGAATACATCTCTTAGATCACAGCACAGCTGTTTGGGCTAAGAAAGCTTCAGGGAAGGCAACTTCCCATGAGGCATGCAGAATGGTTATGCAGGCCTGGGCATTCCAAAAGCATATGCCCTTCTCCAAAACCTTCCCTTACCCCAGCAGCCTCTGTGTTACATTTTAACAAGCCAGGTATGTGGATGACTTCATGATCTCCATTAGCCCCAAAAGAAGAAAATGGCAGGATATATTCATTGTGCTGAATGGGGAAAATATGCAGTTTAAAGAATACTTCCTCCAACGAGGGTGTCATTCAGAATAAAAAGAGAGATAAAGAGTTTTTCAGACAAACAAAAACTAAAGGAGTTCATGAACATTAAACCAGCCCTGTAAGAAATATTAAAGTGGACTCTTTGAGAAAGATCAAACCCCACAAAAACTATAAAGGAAAAGAGAACATTACCAGAAACACCAAATTTACAGGTACCATAATGGCACTGAATTTATATCTATCAATAATTACTCTGAATGTAAATGGACTAAATGCTCCAATCAAGATGTAGGGTATCAGAATGGATTAAAAAAACCCAAAACCAAAACAAAACAAAATACAAGACCCATTTATATGTTGCCTATAGAAGACTGATCTTAGACTTAAAGACACCTGCATATTGAAAGTGAAGGGATAGAGAGCAATCTATTATGCTAATGGACATCAAAAGAAAGCCTGGGTATCCATACTTATATCAGACAAACTAAATTTTAAACAAAAGACTGTAACAAGAAATGAAGAGGAGAACTATATCATAATTAAGGGTCTATCCAACAAGAAGATCTAAGAATTATAAATATTTATGTCCCCAACTTGGATGCACCCAAATATATAAATCGATTAATAACGAACATAATAAAACTCATTGATAATAATACAACTATGGTAGGGGATTTTAGGGGCACCTGGGTGGCTCAGTCCCTTAAGCATCTGCCTTTGGCTCAGGTCATGATCCCAAGGTCCTGGGATCAAGCCCCGCATCAAGCTCCTAGCTTAGTGGGGAGCCTTTTTCTTCTTCCTCTGCCCTTCCCCTTGATTGTGCTCCTTTTCTCTCATGCTCTTTGTTTTGTTTTTTTTCTCTCTCACAAATAAATAAACAAAATACTAAAAAAAAAAAAAAAAAGAAGAAGAAGAAGATTTTATCACCGCACTGCAGCAATGAATGGATCATCTAAGGCAAAAATCAACAAAGAAACAAAGACTTTGGATGACACACTGGATCAGATGAATTTAACACATATTTTCAGATAATTTCATTCTAAAGTAGCAGAATACACATTCTGTTCAAGTATACATGGGACATTCTCCAGAATATATCACATACTGGGTAATAAATCAGCCCTCAACAAGTACAAAAAGACTGGATCATACCATGCATGCCTTCAAAGCACAATGCTATGAAACTTGAAGTAAACCAAAGAAAATATTTGGAAATACCATAAATACATGAAGGCTAAAGAACATCCTACTAAAGAATGAATGCATTAATCAGGAAATTAAGGAAGAAATAAAAGAATACATGGAAGCAAATGAAAATGAAAACATGACAGTCCAAAATCTTTGCAATGTAGCAAAGGTGGTCCTAAGAGGAAGTATTTTGCAATACAGATCTTTCTAAAAAAGCAAGAAAGTCTTATATACACAACCTAACCTTACACCTAAAGGAGCTAGTAAAGGAACAGCAAGCAAAGCCTAAAGCTAACAGAAGACAAATAATCAAGATTAGAACAGAAATAAATGATAAAGAAACAAATTAACAAACAAACAAAAACCCAATAGAACAGATCAATGAAACTAAGAACTGGTTTTTGAAAGAATTAAAAAGATTGATAACCCCCTAGCCAGATTTATGATAAAAGGAAGAGAAAGGACCCAAATAAATAAAATCATGACTAAAAGAGGAGAGCTCACAACCAACACCACAGAAAAGCAATCATTAAGAGAATCTTATGAAAAATTATATGCCAACAAACTGGGCAACTTGGAATAAATTGATAAATTCCCACAAATATACAAACTATCAAAACTGAAACAGGAAGAAATAGAAAATTTGAACAGACCCATAACCAGCAAAGAAACTGAAACCGTAATCAAAAGTCTCCCCTCAAACAAAAGTCCAGGGCTAGATGGCTTCCCCAGGGGATTCTAATAGACATTTAAAGAAGAGTTAATACCTATTCTTTTCAAACTGTTCCAAAAAAATATAAATGGAAGGAAAGCTTCCAAATTCCTTCTATACAGCCAAAATTACCTTAGTTCTAAACCAGACCCCATTAAAAGGGAAAATTTCAGGCCAAGATCCCTGATGAACATGGATGCAAAAATTCTCAATAAGATACTAGTAAATTGAATCTAACAGTACATAAAAGAATTATTCACCACAATTGAGTGGGATTTATTCCTGGGCTATGGGGATGGTTCAATATTCACAGAACAATCAATGTGATACACCATGTTAATTAAAGAATGGATGAGAAACATATGATCTCAGTAGAGTCAGCAGAAGCATTTGACAAAGTATAGCATCCATTCTTGATGAAAAACCTCAACAAAGTAGGTACAGATGGAATATGCCTCAACATCATAAAGGCCATATATGTGAAAGACCCACATTTAATAATATCCTCAATGGGGAAAAACTGAGAAATTTCCCTCTTTGGTCAGGAACAAGACAGGAATGTCCACTCTCACCATTTCTATTTAACATAGTTCTGGATGTCTTAGTCCCAGCAACCAGACAGCAAAAAGAAATAAAAAGTATCCAAATCAGCAAGGGAGAAGTCAAACTTTCACTGTTTGCCTATGATATGATACCCTAAGTAGAAAACCAGAAAGACTCTACCAAAAAATTGCTAGAACACACACATGAATTCAACAAAGTCGTATCATATAAAATCAATATACAGAAATCTGTTGCATTTCTATACACCAATAATGAAGCATCAGAAAGAGAAATCCAGGAATAAATACCATTTACAATTTCACCAAAACCAATAAGATACCTAGAAATAAACTTAACCAAAAAGGTAAAAGACCTGTATTCTGAAAACTCTCGAACACTTATGAAAGAACTTGAAGGACACAAAAAATGGAAAATCATTCCATGCTCATGGATTGAAAAAACAATATTGTTAAAATGTCTATACTACACAAACCAATATATACCTTTTTAAAATATATATATTTTATTTATTTATTTGACAGAGAGAGAAAGAGAGAAAGAACAGGAAGGGGGAGCAGCAGAAGGAGAAGGAGAAGCAGGCTCTCAGCTGTGCAGGCAGCTTCATGAGGGGCTCAATCTCAGAACCCTGAGATCATGAATTGAGCAGAAGACAGATGCCTAACAAATGAGTCATCCAGGTGCCCCAGCAATATATAACTTTAATGGAATCTCTATCAAAATACCACCATCATTTTTCATAGAGCTAGAACAAACCTAAAATTTTTATGGAATCACAAAAGATGCTGAATAGACAAAACATTCCCAACAAAGAAAAGAAAGCCTGGAAGCATCATAATTCAAGACTTCAAACAATATTATAAAACTGTAATCATTAAGACAGTATGGTACTGACACAAAAACAGACCCTTGGGTCAATGGAACAGAATAGAAAACCCAGAAATGGACCCACAACTATATGGTCAACTAATCTTCAACAAAGCAGGAAAGCATACCCAATAGAAAAAAGACAATCTTTCCAACAAATGGTGTTGGGAAAACTGGACAGTGACATGCAGAAAAATATTAAGGAGGGCACTTGTTATGATGAGCACTGGGTGTTATATGTAAGTGATGAATCATTAAATTCTACTCCTGCAACCAATATTACACTATATGTTAACTAATTAGAATTTAAGGAAAAATTTAAAGAAAGCAAAAATAAGTAAATAAATTTACATAGAGTAAATCTAGTCCCATATCATGTTAAGTCATTGACTTTATAGAATGGTAAATTGGTTAGGTTCCCAAGAATCTTCATGTCACTGAGTTTTAAAAGTCTGAGTTCATAAAACATGTTCAAGATTCTTCTCCATTCATGTTTCTTCTTAACACTTTTTACATGTTCACAAGAAAGGCTCAGATTTTTTAAATGGGAAGTACAATTTAAGAATGGTTAGGTGGAGAATTATGACCAGAAAATAAGTCCAATTAAATATCTTGAAATCAATCCTGAAATTTACCTAGGATGTTAATAATAAGTAGGGAAGATATTTAAGAGTATAGATTGACATCATAACTATTTAATCAACAAATATTTTTTGAAGACTCATTAGGCCAAATCAATGTTTTAGGCCCCAAGGATATAGTGGTTTTGCTTACCAGTTTAAAAAAATATATATATAAAAGGAAATAGGGGGGAATTCAAAAGAGATAAAGAGGGGAAAATATCAAGGATCTCATATTTTAGGAATATTCATGATCTAATATAAGAAACCTGAATATGTATAAGTCACGCAAATGCAAGATTCTAAATATTTTGTCAGTTTTGGCAATCTGAAAGGAGCCAAAATCTACCCCACTAGTGTTCCTGAAAATGTAACCCCTTTTAACTAAACTGAATGAGGTATGTGGTCTGTGGTTGTATATAACTAACCTGAATGAGGTATGTGGTCTGTGGTTGTATATAATAGAAAATACCAAATCTATAACACTGATTTAAAAAATAAAGTTGTTGCTGGTGTCTCAAGAGATTTTTCATGTTGAATTCACAGCCAATATCATCAATGGTGAAGGAAGTGGACCTTTAAGTAGTAAAGAAAATAACATGATCATGGTAAATTTTGCAACTAATGTGCCATCAAAGGCTGAGCTGTAAGCACAGGCAAGATATGTAAATAGCATATGCTTTCATAAACCTGGGAAAATTTTTCCAAAACACATAGTGGAAAGATGGTAGCATGGTTACAGATAATAAGAAAAAAATGTATCTTCTATGTAGGCAGACAAACATAAAAGTGAATACACACACACACACACACACACATGCATGCATATATGGTTTCTGTACTTACATACAATATATGGATTTTTTTGCCACAGTTCTGTCAAAAGCTCTGCTATGGAGCGAATAATATTGCTTAGTTAGCTGTTCATAATGTTACTAATTCTAGAATGTTTGATGTTCTATTTATCTAGTACTACTATGTGACTGATAAAAGCATGATTGTCTATACATTAGTAAACAAAGAATTTGGGTTTATTACTAACTGAATAAGATGTAGAGCACGTTAATATGACTATGGTATAGATTATTTTGCTATCATCATCATATATAAATAAAAACTCAATAGACAGCAAGAACTGTATAAAGTACTTAGGATTTGTAATTTTTATTTAACAATTTTATTTGTTCTTTCAGATACTTGTCAATTGCAATAAGGTGTCTAATAAATGGTGGCATGCCTTCAGTATTTCCAGATTTGTGAATTTATAAAAGATGTTTAGCTTTTTAATAGGTTTTAAATTCCCATGCAACAAGGAAACATTAAATACATACACTCTCAAAGTCGTTTTGTTTTTTGTTTTTTTTTTTTTTGCAGACTTCTGAATCATAGTCTGACTCTGTTAGCAATCATGTGTTTAGTAAGTCAGGACAGAATGCTATAGCCTGGCTGTAAGAGCAAAGGGAAGAATCTGGATATTGGAGTGAACCAGCTGGTTAGGTGCCAGCTCCATATGCATGCATAGGAGTGTGTGTATTTTCCTGGCTAAAGCAGAACTAGTGGTTCTAATTCCAGCCTCAATTAAAATAATCAATTAGATCATTAGAACAAAGGTATTGTTAGTAAATTACATTCATTAATGACTTTAGTGAGAGATAACACCTTCAATTGCAAGAAATAAGTATAAGATCTCCAGTTTTACTCTTTTCTAGTCAATTTCCTAAGCATCATTAAAAATAAAATAAAAATAGAAGGAAATGTGATACCTGCTTCCCAGCAAAGATTTCTATCAAAGCTAAGCATCTATTAACTTTCACAATAGTACTGTGAATAAGAATGTTATTCATAAAGGGCTAATTTCTCATCACATATATTGTTTGTGCTCACTTCTTTATTAGCATCATATACATTTGTCATTGTGCAGTTTATTTTCCTATAATTGGAGAAAAGCACTGCATCATCTGTTTCACCTTTTGTCAAAAGAAGTTCATTCTAACTTCTAGGTCAAGAACAAATCATTTTAGATTGTCTAAAAGACATCAGTATTCTTATCAGGATGCTGCTATCAAGGGAGGAGTATCAATTAGTAATGCCATATTGTGCTTGGCCTATTTCTAATTATGTCATCATTCATGAATGTTACTTAGGAAGTAAATTCTTTCTTCTAAAAACGACTGAGCAAAAAGTCATAAATAACAGTAATCCTGATATTTGTTTTTTTTTTTAATTTTAATGTTCCTTTATAAAGGAATTTAAAAACAAAACAAAACAACTTCACCAAAAGAGTTCCTGGATATTAAAGTTAAATGTCTATTTCTGTTTGTGAATCTGATGGCTGAAATTTCCAGCATCTTTGTGGAATTTTGTATAAACTTTTATGACTATTTCTGGATGAATCACAGAACATATAAAAGTTGGTTTAAGGGGTATAAAGAAATCTATTGGTCTCACTACTAATCTCAATTCATCAAATAACCACTATTCCTTTTTTTTTTTTTTCCAAAATCTGTCTTGTCTCCATAAAAGGGAAGAGATGATTTAAATATATAAATTTACCTCTCATTTTGGGCAACTGTAGGAGACAAAATTTTGTTTTCTTACAGAGTCAAATTACTGCAGTGTGGTTCAAAGTCCTGGAGCATTATGAAGATCTGTCTCCTCTACTAGATTCTTTTCATCAAAGCGTATTCTTTCAAGGCTTTCCCACACCCTATCACTGCAAATCATTAAAATAATAAAAACTTCCCTTTAACTTGATTTCTTCTTGCTGCTACTATGTCTCCACTCTTCTCCATTACATATAATTTTTTAAATGAATAGTTTTCTAAACACATCTCCATTTTCTCAATTCCTCAACTTATTTGTCTGTTTTCAAATTTCCAAAGCAGATTTTGAGATGGAGTTTGAGATGCATGGTATTCATTAGAGATTAAAAACCTGTGAAAGGAAGGAATGACATGCAAAATAGGTCAGAAGGAGAAATTGAACTGGGTACTGACTGGTCAAAATCTCAGCCAAGGCAACAAGAAATGTGGGAGGCATACTGATGGTCAGAATATCCCACACTGGACTGGAAACTGATGGGCCCTGCTCAGCAACCTGGTGCTGGTTGTCCCTAGAAGGGCCTGGCCTGGGGCCAGTGACTCTCTGAAGCAGATGCCCACCTTGAAAGGACGGGTGGGGAGAGGGTGTCTGCTGGCTGCACTCCCCTGCTCAGCAACCTGGTGCTGGTTGTCCCTAGAAGGGCCTGGCCTGGGGCCAGTGACTCTCTGAAGCAGATGCCCACCTTGAAAGGACGGGTGGGGAGAGGGTGTCTGCTGGCTGCACTCCCCTTAAAGAGGGATCTGGACAACAGTTCTCCCTACCACATCATTCCTTTATGGATTTTACAGTTTCCAGCATAGCTTCTTTAATAGAAGTCATTAATGACCACCTCTCTAATAAACAGTTTTCAGCTTTATGTCATTTTACTTGTTTCAAGCACAATCATTGTATTCATCCTGACTTGGCTATTTAAGTACATCACAAGGGAGGCCTTAGTTTACATTGGCAAGGCCTGCTGTCCAAGGTACTGGTGCCTTTCTATACATGTGACCCATGAAACAGAAACATTTCTATTATCCTGGGCAGTTGTTCTCCAATGAAAATGTTGGATTTTTTTTTTCTTTGCTTTGCATTATTTTTAGTTTCTAAACTGTGTAGTCCATGAAGGAAAAACTTAGCTGTTTTGTATAGGGTGTAGTTAAGGTGAACAATGCTTGTATGGCAATTACACAACTATCAATAGAAATACTTTGCAACCCTTGATTTGCAGTAAACTCTTGGGTTTAAATTTAGTGACATTCCTTGTATTGTTCACTTGGCTGCTTTTATTGGACTATTACAAGAATTTGGAGGGGAAAAAATGGCTCTATCGAATATTTTAGCAATATGCTCCTGGTTTGTTGCTGCTCTGTTTAATTAGTTGAGATTGATACAGAATACCTGGTTCATGGATATTGCTTATTGATAAACACAACCATCCCATTAAATGTTGCTTCATAAAGCAGAGAAATCATAATACATGATCAATAGCCCAGCATCAAACCAAGTCTAACCTCACAATATCCTGGAACAAAGGGGATTATAATAATTATTGCTACCTACAGGGTGTCTAATATATAAAAAGCATATGTTTCTTGCCTTACATATGTAATTGACTGCTCAAAATAACAAGGTAGGTGTTATAATTCTCATTTTCTAAGATGAGAAAATTGAGACACAAAGAGTTTTTTTTTTTTTTTCTAAATGCCTTGTAAGGCAGAGTCAAGAATTAAAAACCACTATGATCTGATACCTTTAACAACTCCTAACTCACTTCAAAGCCAAGAGGTTGCTTATTGTCTGTCACCTCTAATTTGTATCCATCCCACTTTTGTGCCATCCATTCTGAACTCTCCTGAATTTCTTGTGAAAGCTAGATGTTGGAACCTGTTGCTCCTTTTGCCTCAATACCCAAGACTCTCTTTCTCCCTGTGCCCCTATGCTCTCTTTTCCCTCACTATGGATCCTCCTCATCCTTCAGAGTTGGCTTCCATATTCCTTGCTGAGGGACAGAATGGCCATTCCTCTCAGGAATGGCTGAGATCCTCTGTATTAACATGGACAATACGCCTGACAGTCCCTTCATAGCACTTACCTCACACACTTGGTGTTCTCTCAATTAACTTGAATTACTAAATGATATATATGTTCTGGGTTAAAAAGCTAAAGTGTAAATAAAGAGCCTAATCAAAACCCAAAATTTCCTCCTCCCTTTCCCTGATCTACTCCCTGATTTGATATTGGTTAAAGTTAGCTTTTTTGATACTTTTATTTCCTTTAAATCAAAGATATACCTGCATATTTAGAAACAATTTTTTAAGAAGTGGGATAACTATATATATATAGCTATATGTACATATATATATATATATATAAATGTATATACTACTTTGTATTTTTATCTTACTTTATAATATTTTATGGATTCCCTTCCTAGTTTATACCTATCTAGAGACACCTATATCTGTATCTATAAATATATCTTATTTCCATTTTATTTCAAAGCTTGGACATGCCAGTATTAATTCCTGCCATTGTTAGGAATTTAGGCTATCTCTAATTTATTGCTATACTATATATCCTTGCATATGTCTTTATTTACTGTTTCTCTTATCTATTTTGAGTGAACTTCTACAAACAGAAATGCTGAGTGAAGGGGTGGACCCACATTTTATTTTAATATATACTGCCAGAATTTATTCCAGAACTATTATTTTAAATTAAATCCCACCAAGAGTATAAAAGGGTACCCCAAGTCCCCTATATCTGCCATCATATTCCTGTTATCACTGGAAGATTTCAGTCCCTTTATTTAGTTTCCTAATTTAAGGGGAACAAAACATTGTATTTCATGACTGTAAAGATAGTCTCTGATTATTAGTATAGTTCTTTTTTTTAGAGAAGTTGTAGGTTCACAACAAAACTGAGTGGAAAGTCCAGGGATTTAATGTATAACACCCTCACACATGCATAAACCCCTCCACTGTCAACATCACTCACCCCAGTGGTACATTTGTTACAGCTGTTGAACCTACATTAACACATCATTTTATTCAGAGTTTATAGTTTACATTAAGGTTCACTGTTGATGTCATGCATTCTAAAAGTTCAGACAGATAAATAATGGTATATATCCACCATTGCAGTATTACGTAGGGTAGTTTCAGTGCTCCCAGATTTCTCTCTGATTCTTCTACTCATCCCTCCCCCCATCAATCCCTGGCAACCCCTGATACTGTTTCTATAGTTTTGCTTTTCCAGATGTCATATAGTTGGAGTCATATAGTATGTAGACTTTTCAGAATGGCTTCTCTCATGTTCTAGTATGCATTTAAGTTTCAATAATTTTTTTCATAGCTTTGTATCATTTGTCCTTAGCACTAAATAATATTCCATTGCCTAGATAGACCACAGTTTATCCATTCACCTCTTGAGGGACATTTGGTTGCTTCCAAGTTCTGGCAATTGTGCATAAAGCTACTATAAATAAAAGCTACATGGAAGTTTTCTTGCGGACATAGGTTTTCAACTCTTTGGGGTAAATACCATGTAGCGTGATTGCTGAATCATATAGTAAGAGAATGTTTAGATTTGTAAGAAAGTACCTAACTGTCCTCCAAAGAGGTTGTACCATTTTGCATTCTCACCAGCAAGAAGTGAAGGTTCCTGTTGCTATCATCACCTGCATTTGATGTCAGTGTTCCCAGTTTGACCATTCTGCTAGGTGTGTAGTGTTATCTTATTATTGTTTTATTGCATTTCCCTGACAGCATGATATCTTTTTATATGCTTATTTACCATCTGTGTATATTCTTTGGTAAGATGTCTAGTCAAGTCTCGGCCCATTTTTAATCTTTTTTTTTTTTTTTCTAGTTGAGTTTTAAGTGTTCTTTGTATGTATTTTGTATAGAAGATGTATCTTTTGCAAGTATTTTATCCCAGTATATGTCTTGTCTTCTCATTTTCTTGACATTATCTTTCACAGACAGACATTTTTAATATTAATGATATTCAGTTTACCAATTATTTCTTCATGGATCATACCTTTGGTATTGTAACTTAAAAGTCACTTCCATTCCCAAGGTCATCTAGGTTACCTCCTGTGTTATATTCCAGAAGTTTTATAGTTTTGCATTTTACATGGAGGTCTATGAACCATTTTTACTTAATATTGTGAAGGCTGTGATGTCTGTGTTTACATTTGGGTTTTTTTGCACATGAATGTCCAGTAGTTCCTACACAATTTGTTTAAAAGACCATCTTTGCCCCAGTGTATTGCCTTTTCTCCTTTGTGAGAGATCAGTTGACTATATTTATGGGATCTATTTTTGAGCTGTCTATTCTATTCCATTAATCTATATGTTCTTTCCCTGTCAATCAGACACCACTCGTTTGGATTACTGTACCTTTACAATAAATCTTGGAGTCAGGAGGTATCACTCTTCTGCTTTTGTTCTCCTTCAATACTATATTGTCATTCTGGGACTTGACCTCTTAGTTAAATTTTAGAATCAGTCTGTTGATATTCACAAAATAACTTCGTGGGATTTTGATTGGGATTGCATTGAATCTATAGATAGAGTTGCAAAAAACGAATCTTGATAATATTGAATCTTCCTATTCATGAACATGGAATATTTCTCCACTTACTTAATTTTTTTTTATTTTGTTCATCAGACTTTGAATCTTTTAGTTTTCCTTATATCTTATACATACTTTGTTAGATTTCTGGATAAGCATTTAATTTATAGGGGTGTTAATAAAAATGATATTATGTTTTTAATTTCAAATTCTACTTATTTTTCATATTACTGTGTATTTTGTTTTAATTCAGGTATTTTTTTTCTCTTTCAAACCATGGTACTGACTTTTAATTGGGAATGTATGATTACTGCAAACATCTGCCCAGTTGGTTCCTTCTAACCTCATCCTGGAATTGTACTTTTCTCCCTAATATTTTACTGGTGTCTTTATCTAAAAACTAGTAGCAGATTTATTGAAGAGCCAATGAAAAGTAAGCTTCAAATCTCCCATTCACAAGATCTCTTTTCAGCCCTGTTCCTAATTCATATTTAAAATTTATGGGATGCCTGGGTGGCTCAGTCAGTTAGCATCCATCTTTGGTTCAGGTCCTGGGATCAAATCCTGCATGGGGCTTCTTGCTCAGTGGGGAGACTGATTCTCCTTCTGCCTAATACTTGCCCTGCTTGTGCTCTTACTCTTGCTCTCTCTCTGGCAAATTAATAAATAAAATCTTTAAATAAAATAAAATAAAATTTAAAGTTTTCCTCTTGAGGGCTTGTCCCTCAAATTATGTAACCCTTAGACTCTACCTACATCCACCACCTTACCAACCCCCACCCATCTTGATCTCTCTTTTGCACTGGATTCTGTTGATTTCCTCTTCTTTGCTGAGACATCTGTTACTTTTTAGTTTTCTGTAAACATCTAGTAGTTACCTATGAATTTTTTTTCTGATTTAGTCAGTCCTGATTCTCCATTTGAAAAGTTTGGACAGTCCAAAAATAAAATATTGTTTACCATAATTCCTCATCATTACCAACATGCTTGGGGTGATAATAGACCCTGATAATCATTCAAGAAAATTTTTAAAATATTGAGATTTTTTTATTCATTTAGTATCTCTTTATTTTTAATTATTGAGCTTATTAATTTCTTCTTTTCATTGAATCTCATATTTATTTGCTGTAACCCACCATTTATCCATTGTTCTGCACTTGTGTTCTTTATCAATATCATTTTGTCTTCTTAACTCCACAATAATTCAGCTACTAAAGGAGTTTTTACTTAATAGCTACTTTCAGGTAGTTATTCCCATATTTAAGAATTTGCAATATATTATATCCTATCAAACCAAATTCAAACTCCGTGGTCTAATTCAGATATATAACTTTCTTCTGTCTAACAATACCAAAATTTCCACTCTAGTTTCCATGTCAAATTTCATCTCCATTACTTTAAATTGGGCTTTTTCCAACCTCCAAGTACTATTGTCATTTTGGTCTGGATCATTCCTTTCTGTGCTCTGCATTCTAGAAAACTTAGCCACTTCCCTGGCCTCTACAACTAAATGCCAATAGTGTTAACCCCAGTCAAGTTTCAACAACTAAATGTGTCTCCGGACATTGCCAAATGTTTCCAAGGAGGAAAATCTCCCCCTGTTAATAATATATGTTATTACCAGACACTTCATATTTAAAAACAGACTGCTAATTTCCTTTTATTTTGATATTTGTTAGTCTAATCCTTCTTTTAAATATCATTTTTTTGTATTTAAAATGTTTATTCTGCTATACTCCTGTAACTTTTTTTTTTTTTACACATTTTATACATCTTTACCCAAGAAGAGATTCAAGAAGAAGCTCTGAATGGAAAATTTCATAAACACTTGATTACTGACTAGTCAACACTATCAAAAAAGGGGGTATTTAGAATGAAGAAGCCATTTAACTTACTCATTTCTTCTTTTAATAAGTAGAATAATTTTGTATGTAAGATGTATTTTTGAAACATAATGAAAGACCTGAAATGTTATGTGCTTAGCAATGATATATAATGAAGCTGAACTCATAGTATTGGGCATTTAGTTTATTTTAGTTCCTTAATTTTATAATAATAACATGAATTTTCTCAGAAAGAAGGATTACTTTTCTTTTTTTTTTTTAAATAAATGATTCATCTTTTCATTTTGTATGGTAGTTTGAATTTAGTTTAGAATAATTGGGTCCAATTATAAAGGAGGAGTAAAATGTTTCTGATGCTTATTATTATTAATAGAGAACAATAGTCAAAGCTATATTATGAGAACAGGAGGTTGCTCAAACATACTTAGTCTATTTAAAATCTAATTATGTGTTGAATAGAAATCTTTAAAATATGTTTGGCTATTAAGAGTGGCTTCTTCTTATTTTTAGATTCTAAGTAAGTCAGTCTTGTTAAACAAATGGAACATATTCATACAATACATCAATACATGTGTATGTGTGTGTACATGTAAATAGGTACCATGCACACATCATTAATCATACTGGATCTAATTATTTATAAAAAGATGTATTCCCTTTTTTCTTTCCTATCAGATATTAAATACATATGAAAATCAAATTTATGGACATTTCCCAGATTGTGTTGAACTGCCCCATGCATGTATATGAATTTCTGTGGGTTCAGCATATGACACACAGACTGCCAATTTGAGCATTAGGAAAAATGCAACGAATTTTCCATTAAGTGTGCTCCCTCAGTGAACACCCTCTGTTTTTCTGGCAGGACCCAGCAGGATCTGAAAAATAAGCAGTGCACTGGGAACAATAATGAATATTTATGCTTTATGGAATCCTTTTACATTCATTTTCCATCTGCACTCCTAGACCCCCAAATACTAAAATAGTACAGGGGATAAGGAGAACAGTGTTATAATTCCTTGGATTAGTGATAAGGAAACATCAGTGAGACTCTGAGCTAACTGATACCTAGGCTACATGGAGGCACAATTGATACAAACTGAAACATATTGGCCATTTGCATTTCTATTTAACACCTCTGCATTATGTGAATTTTATAAAATGAACTTTGAGTCTATAAAATTGTGAAAGAATAGATCTTGGAATACACAAATGTCATTTAACGGAGAAGAAAAATTTATTATTAAAAAAGTGAAAGGAGATGAGAAAGGCCAAGAAAGGATATATTGGGGAAAATAATGGTGTGAGAGAGAAAATGAGATATTCTTCAGGTATAGTTTTAACCATTAATATGGTAATTCCAGGGGTGCCTGGGTGGCTCAGTCATGAAGCTTTTCTTGGAGTCCTGGGATAGAGCCCCATATTGAGCTCTCTACTGGACAGGAAGCCTGGTTTCCCTCACCCACTCCCCCTGTTCATATTCCTGCTTCTGCTCTCTCTCTCTCACTGTCAAATAAATAAATAAAATATTTTTTAAAATGTTAATTCCATAGACTTAAGGGAAAAAAAGAAAAGCGAGAGTGAAAAACTGTGGATGAATCAACATTGACTTAAAATAATTTACAAGGACAAACCTGAGATGCATTTTGGTTAGTGAGTCTCTTTTAATTAAATACTTTACTTAATTTTTCTTCAAGGGGCTTGTTGAAAGTGTTTATGGCAGTTTCCTGCTTGAAATTTCAGTGATCTATATTTGGTAGTAAATGTTAGTAGATTATGCCTCTAAGTAACCCCTAGCTATGGACAAAAGAGTGAAAAACATCTGGATGAAGGTTGAAAACATTTTTCCTGACAATGTCATGTTTTAGAAAGTCCAGAGGATAGATATCTCGTGAAAATAAATACAGGAATATCACATTTTATTGTGCTTTACATTAGTGTTCTTATCAAATACTGTGCTCTTGATAAAGTGAAGGTTTGCAGCAACCCTGTGTGAGCCAAGTCTGTAGGTGCATTTTTCCACAAGCATTTACTCACTTTATGCCTGTGTTACATGGGGGTAATTCTCTCAATATTTCAAAGTTTTTCATTATTTTTATATTTTTTATGGTGACCTGTGATGTTATGTTGTGCATGTCCTGACTGCTCCAGCAATCAGCCATTCCTCTGTCTCTCTTCCTCTCCTCAGGCTTCCCTATTCCCTGAGACACAACAATATTGAAATTAGACTAATTAATAACCCAACAATGGCCTCTAAGTGTTCAAGAGAAAGGAAAATTCACACATCTCACTAATGTGAAAGCTAGAAACAATTAAGTTTTGTGAGAAATACATGTCAAAATCTGAGATATGGCAAAAGCTAGGTCTCTTGCACCAAAGAATTGGGCATGTTGTCACTACAAAGGAAAAGTTCTTGAAGGAAATTCAAAGTGCTACTTTAGTGAACACATTGATAATAAGAGTGCAAAACAGCCTTATTGCTGAAATGGTGAAAGTTTGACTGGATAGATGACCAAGAAAACCACAGCATTCCCTTCAGCCAAAGCCTAATCCACAGCAAGGCCCTAACTCTCTTCAATTCTGTGAAGGCTGAGAGAGGGGAGGAAGCTGAAGAAGAAAAATTTAAGATGCAAAGTTGGTTCATGAGGTTTGAGGAAAGAAACCATCTCCATAACATAAGAATGAAGCAGCACATGCTGGTGTAGAAGCTGCAACAAGTTATTCAGAAAACCTAGCTCTGAAAATTCATGAAGGTGGCTACAGTAAGAATGGGTTTTCTGTGTAGATGAAACAATCTCCTAGCAGAGGAGGATGCCATCAGGGAATTTTGTAGCTAGAAAGGAGATGTCAGTACCTGGCTTCAAAGTACTAAAGGAGAGGGTGACTCTTTTGTTAGAGGTTAATGCAGCTGATGACTTTAAGCTGAAGCCAGGGCTCATTTACCATTCTAAAAATCCTAGGGCCCTTTAAGAATGATGCTAAATTTATTCTGCTTATGCTCTATAAATGGAAAAACAAAGCCTGGATGATAGTACATCTGTTTACAACGTGGATTACTGAATATTTTAAGCTACTGTTGGGACCTACTACTCAGGAAAAAAAAAAATCCTTTCAGGATATTGCTGCTCATTGATAATGTACCTGGTCACCCAAGAGCTCTGGTGGAGATGTAAAATGAGATTTGTGTTGCTTCCAGGCCTGCTAACACAACATCTATTCTGAAGCCCATGGATCAAGGAATAATTTCAACTTCTAAGACTTATTATCTAAAAAATACATTTCATAATATATATATAGCTGTCACTCATAGTGATTCCTCTGATAAATTTGGACAAAGTAAATTGAAAACCTTCCGGAAAGGATCTACCTTGCTAGATGCCATTAAGAACATTCGTGATCCTGGGGCACCTGGGTGGCTCAGTGGGTTAAAGCCTCTGCCTTCAGCTCAGGTCATGGTCTTGGGGTCTTGGGATCGAGCCCCGCATCGGGCTTTCTGCTCAGCGGCGAGCCTGCTTCCTTTCCTATCTCTCTGCCTGCCTCTGCATATTTGTGATCTCTGTCTGTCAAGTGAATAAATAAAATCTTAAAAAAAAAAAAAGGACTGTTGTGATCCATGGGAAGAGGTCAAAAGTATTAATATAAATAGGGGTTTTGAAAAAGTTGATTCCAACACTCATGGATGACTTTGAGCAGTTCAAGCCTTCAATTGAAGTAACTAGATGTTGTGGAAATAGCAAGAGAACTAGAATTAGAAGTGGAGCCTGGAAACGTGACTAAATATTACAATCTCATGATAAAATGTGAACAAATGAGGAGTTGTTTCTTATGGATGAACAAAGAAAGTGGTTTCTTGAAATGGAATCTACTCCAGATGAAAATGCTGTGAGGGATGCCTCGGTGGCTCAGTTAGTTGAATGTCCGGCTCTTGGTATCACTCAGATGATGATCTCAGGATGGTGAGGTCAAGCCCGCATCAGGCTCCATGCTCAGCATGGAGTTTGCTTGAGATTTTTTTTCCCCTCCCTCTCCCTCTCAATCTGCTCCTCCTCCCTGCTTGTACTCACTCTCTTTCTCTAAAATAATTTTTTAAATGTTGTTGAAGATTGTTGAGACGATAACAGATTTAGAATATGACAGAAACTTATTTAATAAGGCTGTGGCAGGGCTTGAGAGTATTGACTCCAATTTTGAAAGACATTCTACTGTGCATAAGATGCTGTCAAATAGCATCAGATGCTGCAGTGAAAGCAAGAGTCAGTCGATGGGGCAAACTTAATGGTCATCTCCCTTAAAAAATTGCCACAGCCACTCCCACCTTCAGCAACCACCACTCTGATCAGCATCCGTTAACATCAAGGCAAGAACATCCACCAGAAAAAAAAAAAAAAAGACTGTAATCCACTGAAAAGATGATTAGCTCTTTTTAGCAATAAAGGTTTTTAATTGAGGTATGTACATTGGGTTTTTAGACATAATGCTACTGCATGCTTAATAGACTTCTATATAGTGTAAACATAACTTTTATATGCACTAGGAAACAAAAAAAATTAATTTGACTAGCTTTATTACTGTGATCTGGAACCAAACTCCCATTTACGCCAGAGTTAGGAAGCCCTAAAGGGTGAGCTCTCAAGAACCACTACTTGCAATAAGAAGAATAACTCACTTTCCCCAATAGGAAGAAGCTATGCTTATATATCCCAGCCACACGAAGAATTTCTCCTTGCCCAGCAACAGTCCAGCCAATGAGAACTCAGCATGAGTCCCTCCCAGTTTCCTCCTTTCCCATATAAAAGCAAGCTCCTCTCCTTTGTTCTCCAGACTTCCTATTGTCACCATAGTTTACCCGAACCTGCAATTCCCTCCTATTCCCAAATAGACTCATTTTGTGATAAAATAGCTGGCTCTTTTGACATGCATTTCTAAATGATAAACATAAATGTTTTAACAAAATGTCATAACATTTCTAATCAACCTTGATGTCTCCTCAATTTCAGAATTATGCCTAATTCAAGGTGCCTTCAGAATTATAGTTCTAGGATAGCAATATATTAGAGAAAAGCAAAGGGGACAAATATTCGGTCTATTTTAAAATTCTAAAGCCAATAGAGGGTGCCTATAAATCATTCCTTTATATGGAAATTGTGGAGAAGGACTCCATTCTAAGACCATGTGTATGGAATCTCAAAGCACCCAGTTTAAAATATTAACTTTTAGCTATGAAGGGCTGGAGGGCTTATAGAACATTGTGCTCATTTTAATCTTTGAACAAGGATAAAATAAACGAAAGAGAAGTTTTCTCCACTTGGCATTTGCTGTCCTCTTAAATGCAAAAGTGTGACTTGATCACATACAGAGCTTAATTAAAGACCGCTCACTCTGCAAAGAAAGCCACCTTAAAGGAAATTGCCGCTCTGGTGTCAGTATCTTTCTGTCCTGTTAAAAAGGAAAAATAATTGAACAGCAAAGACTGTGACAGAAAGTCTAAATGTTCTAGGGACTCTCTCAGACATTTGTTTGAAGTTTTTCTCAAGCATTTTAAGCCTAAGCCACCGCTGGATTCTCCCTGTTGGGAGGACAGAAGTGCTAGAGATCACATGCCCAGGACTGAGCTCAAGATGTGCCGCATCAAACTGTTTACCCCTTGACCTCCTCTCCCTCCTCTGCTGGGCTACACATATTCCGTTTCCTCTAGATTAAGAAAAAAATCAATTTCACCAGTGAAAAAGGCTTTTAACTTAAAGCTAAATTCCCTGAAGTTACCAAAAAAAAAAAAAAAAAAAGGCAAAATCTCTCAACTTTTTCATAAACTACACTAAAGACCAAATTTCTTGTTATATGATGAGGAAACTTTCACCTATATCTCCAACTCTCTCTGTTTCACACTTTTCTAAATTAAATAGAAATATGTTGAAAAGAATGAAACCTCTAATACCTACATAAATGAAAAGCCTATTTCACTTTGAAGCAGTATATTCTATCACAAAAGTATCACCTTTGAACTTTGCTAGACCTTCCATAATCTTTAAAAATACATTTAATTTTATTAAATATTTTTAAAACACTCAGTTCTATTACACTTCACTTCAAATGCTCTTGCAATCATAACAAATTGCCTGATGTTCTCATCATGATGACTTGAAAGACTAGTGTTTATAGACTGAGCAAAGGTGAAGGAGAGTAAAAAAAAACTAAAAACCACATCAGCATGAGAAAATAGGTCATCACATTCCCTCCAAGCCCTTTCAGAGTTTTCCACAGTCATTGGTTTGTGTACCAGACCATGGCAGAATCAATTTGAGTGAAATGTTCCTAACGTTCAGACTGTTTTCATTCTTTGAGACTCTCATCCTATAAAGCAACAAGAGTATGGCGTTTAGGCTGTACTACAATTTATGAAATTTTGGAGCTGGCCAGGATGGGTTATGCTATAAAGTATTAAGACCTTATGCATTTTGTTTTACTGGTCAGAACTCAGTAACTACCTATTCATCAACAATATGGTATTAGAAAGTGTCTGCTTATGAACCAGAAATACTGGCATAATAGGAAAATGCCCGTATTAAAAATCATTCTAAATTATCTTTAAGTTTGAGGCACAGAACTTAATTTAAAGATGCACACACACACACACACACATGCATGCATTTAGAAGTACCTGTTATATAATAAGAAGTACTCTAGGGTGGTTGGGTGGCTCAGTTGGTTAAGCAACTGCCTTCGGTTCAGGTCATGATCCTAGAGTCCAGGGATCAAGTCCCACATCAGGCTTCCAGCTCCACAGAGGGTCTGCTTCTCCCTCTAAACTTCTCCCCTCTCATGCTCTCTCTCTCACTGTCTCTCTCTCAAATAAATTATATATATATATATATATATATATATATATATATATGTATATATATATATATGAGAAATACTCTAAAAGGGCCGTCTTCATAGATAATCTTTATATTTTGCAGTGTAATTTCATTAAGAGTATATTTTATCCTTTATATTTTCTTTTTATCTTAAAACAGATGATTTACTTGAGAGAGAGAGTATGAGCTGGGGAAGGGGCACAGGGAGATGGAGAGAATCTCAAGCATACCCTCTGCTGAGTGCAGAGCCTTATATAGGGCTCGATCTCACAACCTTGAGATCATGACCTGAGCTAAAATCAAGAGGACTTCAACCAACTGAGCCACCCAGGTGCCCCCCATCCTTTATTTTTCCTGTGGCTAATTGCTTCAATGATTTAAATAAGAATTGCTTGAAACAAAGTTTTGTGTTTTTGTTTTTTTGTTTTCCCCCTCTTTCAAGGTCTGGAAAACTTAGCTTTTCCACCTTTAGCCCCAGACCATCATATCATAAAATATGCATTTTTTTTCCTAAAGGAGAATGTTTCTATGAAACTGTGTCCACTGATAAGCAAATAAGAGCTTCTTTTAAAGTAACCTCCTTCAGTGTAGGAAAACCAAAGAAACACATTCACAGGAAAGCTGTGTTATCTCAGCTCAATAGTTCAGGGCACTAACTAAGCACATAAATATGTAATGAATAATTGATTGATGAATAATTGAATCAATATGTTCCAAAAATTTTGGTCTACTATCTAGACACAAGTTAAAAGAAATGATTTCCAGTCTTGCTGTAGGCTATTCAGAAATTCTGCTAGCAACTTGTGTGTACCTAAAATTACACACAGTAGTGTCATTTTCTTTACCTTGGAAGAAATGCTCGCTAAATGCACATACTCCAAGAGTGGGAATTTCCCTTAAAATCTTTTATTCTTTGTAAAATTTGTTATGGTATTAAGTTAAGTAAATATAAGTATTAAAAAAAAAAAATCAGAGGTGCCTGGATGTCTCAGTTGGTTAAACATCTGCCATCAGCTCAGGTCATGATCTCAGGATCCTGGGATTGAGCCCCGCCTCAGGCTCCCTGCTCAGTGGAGAGTCTGCTTCTCCCTCTCACTCTCTCTCTCTGTGCTCTCCCCATCTCTCTCTTTCTCTTTCTCAAATAAATAAATAAAATCTTTTTTAAAAAATCACATGGCCTTTTCTGCTCCCTTATGGAAAGATCTTGGAAGTCATCATTCTCTGAAAGAAGAAAAACCTGACCAACCTAAAACTTAATGATTTTTCTTGGGTTAATCAGAGAACTGAGGTTGCAGGGCAAGAGACAAAAAGCTAAATGAACTGCATTTATACACTGGACTTTAGTTTTGGGAAACAGTAAAATTTTTTCCCATAGGATAGAGGCTACACATTTTTTAGAGGTTAATAAATTATGATATTATTAATCATACATGCTAGAACCAAGCAATTAAATAAGTACATGGTAAATAATGGGGGCAGGTTTCCCCTACTGTTGGAATAACAGTTAAGATAAGCAAAAGGATGCGGCTAAAATGATCCATGTCATAAGGGGTTAGAGATGGAAATATTATGAATTCATGGTTAGTTTAATATAGATACAAATGGTTACATAAATAAATATTTAGATATGTGTGTATAGCTGGGTATATATTTTCTTGCTGCATCAGCTGAGAGGGTCTAGAAATGATGTTATAAACCTTAGTTCCTAGATTTTTGGTTTATAATACCATTCTCTGACTAAAGGAACCAGGGCTCCTTGGAGAGGTAGCTGATACTAAGATGGGGTAGAATATATACAAGGTAGGCCTGGAGCATAGCATTGAGTCAGAAAATAAGAAAGTGCTCAAACAGCAAGCAACATATTGATGGGGATATATGAAGGTGACACAGGATCCAACTGGAAATGTTCCCAACTGCTGCAGCTAGACAGAACAATTAAATGAAGAAAGGAGTATTAGATTATAAGTCAGAGTTTAAATGAAATATATCCATGAGTCCGTGTTGATATAAATAAATGATTGAATGATAGATTAGACACAAATCCCAGTCCAACTGTGAGAAAACCATAATATGGATCTCAACGGAGACATTCTATAAAATACTTGCCCATTATTTCTCAAATAAGGGAAGGGTATCAAAAATAAGCCAAGACGGAGAAATTTTGACGGCTAAAGACATGACTGCACAATGCAATGTAGTTCCTGGAGGAAATCCTGGAACAGGAAAAAGGTAAAAAGTGAACAAAGTATTAACTTTATTTAATAATGAATCAAAATTGGTTCATTAAAATAAGTGGACTACACTAATGTAAGGTAGAAATAGAGGAAATCGAGTGGAGGTACATAGAAACTCTGTAAGAGGTTTGTAATTTGTAAGTCTGAAACTGTTTGAAGATAAATAGTTTATTAAAAAATAACATGCTCAGAATGAATGTGTAACATAATACTGTAAAAAGAGTCTTTTATAATCCATATCAATATGGCTAAAACACTTGTAAGGAACTCCTGTCAGTCATGAACTTGATTCTTAAAGACTCAAGGTCATGACCTAGTTCCAAAGACAGCATGGTGCATTCATTTACAGCATAAATCAGACAGGGAGAAAGGACACAGTTCAAGTGATTCAATGGCAAATATTCTTTAGACTAAAGGTTTTCAAGATATGGGGAGGCTTGTGACAAGAACCCAATTCTTGAAAGGGACAGGTAGGGAGAATTTAAAACATCAAACAAAATATGTTAGTTAATGACTTTTTGAAGTGGCTGGCTGATGATGTCTGCAAAAAATGTGATACAGTTTTTTTCTTGCTGGAACAATATTTTCAGCATTGTCTTCTTTGGTTTATGAAGCTATTTGCTGAGAGCGTGTCTAAGAGATTTAATACTAAGCAGTTAAATGTTTTATAATGCAGGCAAATATTTAACATATAATACACAAAAGGTTATTTAAGCAATTATGGCATCTAAAATTTTTAATTTTTTAATGATGTTGAATTTCAATTAGGGATTGAATACATTATAAAAGTAGCTGTTTTGTGTTTTGATTCAGTTAAAATTTTGATTAGCATTATGTTTTACATGCTTTTTCAAAAAAGTCCACAATACTTTTGCGTCCCTCATGGCAAACTGAAATTAATTTCAGTTCTGTAGAAAAAGAAAATTATTTAACCCGGTTTTTCATTTACTGTAAATATATTAAGAGTTATAGAAATCAGTGTTTAGACACAAGACACAAAGCAAAGAGCTGAAAGAAGTTATGAATGAGTGAGCACAATCTATTGGGCTTGCAGAATACCCTCTCTTCAGCACTAATTTAAATATTTACTGAATGTTAATATTCAGATCTAGATGTGTATTTTTTTTCCCTAAAGGGCTAGGAAAGAAATGATGAATGTTGAGCTCAGAATTAAAATAGCCTATTTAAGATAGAAGAGGTTTCTTGTGTCCTATTATTGTTCTTTTATGAAACATGATGTATTTTTCCTACTGATCTCATCCCCAATTTTACAATTCAGTGTTTAACTACAAACTTAAGATTAAAAGTGTCTTCATGCATATTTTGTTAAGGAACAAGGTCATATCTGATGATATGAATATGAAATACATTATAGACCAGGGTGTTTGTGGAAAAGGACACTTAGATCGAAACACACTTGAATTTCAGGGTTTTTTCCCATAAGTTACCCTATTCTCCAACTCCTTGTTCTGGTCTTTATTTAACAGTGCTTTTCTCTGATGTCTGGAGCAAAAACCATGTTCCCTCAGATCACATACCTGTTGAACCACACTCTGAGTCTAAAAAGAACAACCAGGTCCATCCTCCACGGCTACTTCTTGCCATTGCCATTGGAATGCACATCCAATGATGGTGGTCACTGAGTGGTTATTTGCAGGAGTGGATGCCTACAGCTTAGACACTGGAACTGAAGAGTACATAGGCATGTTGTAAACAGCCCTCACTGATGAGAAAAGAGGCAAGTATAGAAAGGGAAAGGAAAGAACCTTTAGGAGGGACCTCCATCTGGTGCAGGTCTTCACAATTAAATTTTTCTCTACTACATGAGAAATACTAGTTTCTTTGGGGTGAAAATATTTTGAATGTAAAAAAAAAAAGTGACACTATTTAGGTGCTTCAGACTTGTCAAAATAATTGAATTTCTGGGGCACCTGCGTTACTTGCAAGGGACTCTTGATTTTGGCTTGATCTCTCAGGTTCCTGAGATGGAGCCGTGCCTTGGGAGAGGGGAGTCTGCTTCCCTGTCTTCCTCTCACTCTGCCTCTTCCTTCATTCACAAGCTCTTTCTCAAATAAACAAATATTTAAAAGAAATTGAATGTGTGTGTTGCTGAACACTTTTTCTAAATTGAGTTCTTAAAGTAATGTGTGTATGAATCACTTGTGGATCTTGTTAAAAATGCAGATCTCTGGGGCCTGGGATTCTGCATTTCTCAATTGCCAATCCACAGATAGTAACAAGGTTGTAGAAGACCAGGCAAAAAATGTAAGCCTGGTTTTGTTTGGGTTATAGTTAATTTTAAATACATTAAAGGAACAGTGATGGAACAGTGAATTTTTCTAATTGAATTCTAAAACAGTGATGCTCAGAGACAATTCAGATTTTTTTGATTTATATTCTTTTTTAATCAATGAAAATACTACTATGCCAAAAAAGCACATCTTTTTTCACCCCTTTCCTGCCAAAACAACCAGTCATTGCTGCCTGTTGACATTTGGCTAAGAGATTACATACATTTGTTCTCATTCATCAATGATATTTATACCTAAAGTAAAATAAATAAATTTGTGAATTTTCATTTATGTCTTACTTCTTATCACAAGTGTAATACAATTCCACCTGAGAAATCCACTTATGTATTACGTTTACAGAAATATTTATTTCAGATTTAACCATGGTTATGTCGAATTTTTATTTCTTCTAGGGTAATCAAGGATTACTGTATCTTTGTAGAAACAATTGTGATCAGTTCAAAGAAAAAATGATTCTATTATAATGTATTGTTGAAAATGCGGGCCAAGGGTGCCTGGGTGGCTCAGTGTGTTAAAGCCTCTGCCTTCGGCTCAGGTCATGATCCCAGGGTCCTGGGATCGAGTCCTGTATCAGTCTCTCTGCTCAGCAGGGAGCCTGCTTCCTCCTCTCTCTCTCTTTCTGCCTGCTTCTCTGCCTACTTATGACCTGTCAAATAAATAAATAAAATCTTAAAAAAAAAAAAAGAAAAAGAAAAAGAAAATGCAGGCCAAAATGTAAAAGACAGCAAAAAATGAAAGAAAGAGAATGGTAGAAGTTCAACAATATCCAGACCACAAGACATCTTGATGTGGAACTCTGGACTGGACTGGAGGCATTTAGGCATTCACACCTAGGATGCAGCCTCTCCATTCCTGTTTCTGTTCCCATCCGCTATTAGTACTCTCAATGAATACTTGGTCAACTTGAAATTAATTGATTTTTTGGATTATCTATTGCTATGGGGGAGAGTTTGGGGAATAAAGACGTGAAGATACTGCTTGAAAGAAGGTCTGATATTCCATCAGTTACACAGGATTAGGTGTACAGGTGGCTTAGTTTGTGTCCATTCTGATACAGCCATCATCCAGTCTGATTGGTCAGTGCATACTAAATATGTTGTGTATTCTCCTGCTCCCCACACAGCTCCTCCCAAATTAGAACTATCAATTTGAACGGCTCATTCCATTTCTGTTTCCTGTTGTCTTAATGAGAGGTTATTGAAATATGTATTAAATTCAAATTCAAATTCCTTTTTGAGTTGAATCTACTATAGAATATTTATGAAAAATTATGAAAGGCAAATCAGTTGAAATACTTAAGGTAAAC
This sequence comes from Meles meles, assembly GCF_922984935.1. Lineage (NCBI taxonomy): Eukaryota > Metazoa > Chordata > Mammalia > Carnivora > Mustelidae > Meles > Meles meles. The sequence goes on from NC_060070.1 coordinate 39,220,521, forward strand.
TAGAATTTAATTAATATGTTCTATCACAGACTCCATGGGGTGAATTACCTAAGACGATTTCTGTAAATCCTCAAGGGCAAATATAGCTTAAATTGATTGTTCTTTGGTTTCCTTAATAAGGAATATTTCATTTTTATATTAATCAAAAATATTAATAATTTTGACTTTGAAAACATGATTCTAGCTATAAGAGAGCTGACAAAAAAATTGTCCTAAAATAATAGGATTAGTAAAGAGGAATCAAGTGTAATACTCTATTTCATAATTAGTGCAGCTTGCAGATACGGATTTTACGTAAATGATAAGTTTATTGTTTTTTTGGTCACAGATTATAGTTATTTTTTTATTGTGAAGGAATATATATGTTCCTAATTAATACATTCTTTATAGATTCAGAAGGTAATTTTGCATTGAGTGGTCCACTAAACAAGTTATATACATATTTAAGAATAAAAGGCTTGAAACTTTTAACAAATTTAATCCATTCCTGGCTATAGACTAGGGAAAATCTTAGATGGATTAGCTTTTATTGCATAGTTCTTAGAAGAAAAGATTTCAATCTACCTCTAATGCCATACAAGAAGAAGAACAGATATTAAGATACATAAGAAAGAAGTGGAAATAAGGATAGGGAGTTGAAAGTATACATAGGGGTATATGTGTTATTAAGCTAAAACCACATAATACCATCCTATCCTAACACAAATAACCTAGACTTGGTATTGCTTCTTAGTATGACATTTAGATCAGAGATTTTGATTTGCTTAAGGATACCCAAACAGCTGAATTAAACGTGAAGGGATTTATACCTAAGTCTGGAGTTATTTAGCATAGAATAAAATAATTACATACAGACACATCATTATGTTACAGATCAAGAACAGGATAGTTATTCTCCTGCAGTTTTCTTTATGTCTTATAAATTGTGGTAGAATGTAGATTGTTGATATCTCTGTATTTCTAATTTTATGGCTCCAAAACTCAGTTTTAAATTCTGCTATTCTTTGCTGAATCATTGTTATAGCTAAACCCAGAGGAAAATGTAAGTACAGGCAAAATAAAGTTAAATACCAAAAAAGAAAATACAGACAAAAATTAAATTAATTCCCCTTTCCTGATTTTTAAACACTCTAAATTTTACCAACTGGTTCTTTTGATATAAATTTCTCTCTCTCTCTCTCTCTCTCTCTCTCTCATAAACTCTTGTACACAGTATCTTCAGTTATTCCTTCGAGAACAGGATTTTCATATGCTTATTATCCATCTATGCTTTCAGTGAACCTGCATTCATTTGTCAAACTGACTCCTACCCTTTGATATCCAGACTATTGTACTCCACTACGCTGCCACCAGAGCAAAGTTGGTGCAATTATGACTTTTTATGATTGCTACAATTATTTCCCGCTTAATGTGTTCTAAGAATATGTTAGTTTTCAAAAAGCTACAACAAACTGTTAACTACTGGCTGATTGTTGGTTACTGTAAATGATTTCACCCTTAAGCCCCATTTCTACCTCCTTACAGTTATATGCCTTATCTTTAAAAATTATGCATTTTATCCCAAAGTAGAATAGGAATAATGTTAAGAAATATTTTTTTAAAATGACTTATAGTCTCATAACCCAAGAGAGGAAAGTTTATATTTTTCTATGAACATATGTTTTATATATTTATATAACATTTATATGACAAAACAAAAAATACATATTGTGTTGTTATGTGTCTTTCAAAAATGGATATTTGTAGTTCACCGATATTTCTTGTGCATAAAACATTTTATTCTTGGTTAATATTTATGATAAATATTAATAAATTAAGAGGACCAAATTTATGATAAATATTGATACTATTATTGTGGACATAACCTACTTACTGAAAAACTAAAACAAATTATTCCTTGTTTGGAAAATAACTAAGAAAACTCTTGATAATGTATGTTTATGTACTAACCACTCTAACTAGTGCCCTATTAACTGTTTTCTCTCTGATTTTCCTTCCCTAAGGATCAAATAAAATAATTTATATATTTATAACTATACTATTATTTAGTCACAAACTCCTTTCAGTTGTTATGCCTCTTACTTCTACTCTATATCTTATTGCATTGGTTAGACTTTATGAAACATAGTGAAAGGGGAGTGCAAACTTGATATACTACAGTGTTAGAGGAAATGCTTGCAGTGAGTCAATATGTGATATTTATAATACTTTTTGTTAAGTGTATTTCTTTTTGTTTCAAGAATGTATCTTCACTGTTGTTGTTTTCTGTTGGAATTGTAAACTTTATTTAATATTATTTGTTTTAATCCAGAGAAAATGTACCTCATTTCTAAGATAACTGACTTTGTTTCCAGGGATAATAGATTCTCCTCACTCCCCTTTTAGAGTGCTATTATTCTGGTATCTGTGTAAGTTTACCTTTGAGTTTTCACCTATGTGATTTTCATCTTCATTTTAGAATATCTTCATATCCTCAATATCATATATTTAGACATCTTCATCTTTTTGACTCTTGTGTCCTCAACATTGAGTGGGACCTGGAATGTATTATAGTCAAGATATATATGTTAACGAATGAATAAATGCAATTTTAGATGTGCCCTTTACCACATGTCCAGCATTGTCTCTGATCCTTGCAATTTCAGCTTCCTGGAAATTCTGCACCATCTTACATCAGCTTCATTTTTATCCATTTTAATTTATCTGTCTATAGTTGGGACAGAATTTTGACATGTTTATCACATCCCTTCTTTCCTCATTATGGTTGATTTTCTTTATCTCATGACACCAAATATTTATCAAATTTTCTTCCAGTTCCTATACCACCCTAAAGAGTAAGTAGAATGCAAGCAACACAAGGATAAAGTTCTCCTTTCCCATCTCAAAGACCCCACATTTGTTTTCCTACTAATGGGCCCCGTGTTTGGTTAATTAAAGGGTATGGCTAGTCTCTTACATTTTCAGTGTCTCTCTCTATAGGTTAAGTACTGGTGGGAGAAATAGGTCCTGGTAGATATCTGTAGCAACCAGTTCAGCTTGAAGTTTCTTTTGTGCCTCTACTAAATGGAGCTGGTCTTTTCTACTGTCCCTACTATCTGGTTCTTGGATTTTCTGGACTAATGGCACTCATGGTAATCTTTAATTTATATAATATCCTGGTGATACATTCTAACTAGTAGAAGCTACATCTTAGACAGGATGCAGGTACCACTGGCCAAATTCATTCCCTACATTTGTTTCCAGGAATTTGCAGAGCCCAAATGGATTTTTTTATATTTCTTTTTTTTATTATTATATATTATTCAGCATACAGTACCTCATTAGTTTTTGATGCAGTGTTCCATGACTCATTATTTGAGGAGGGCACATACGGCATGGAGCCCTGGATGTTATACCCAAATGGATTTTTAAAAAATGGGAGATAGGTGCAGTTTGGGATCACTGCTCTGGCTACTTAACAGGCTATGGGAAATAGCAGTTTGGTTTGGTACAGATGCTGGAACTGAAGGACACAAAGTATGTACTGGAAAAGAAATAAAATATATACTTTTTTGGAAACTGACAATTTTGAAAATGAAAGATACATTTTCTCAGTTCAGGGCCACTGACTTGATAGTTAAGGTGAATTCCCCAAAGTTTCTGGTTATAATTTGTATGTAAGGTGTAATTTCTACCAGTTCTGTGAATTGGTAAATTTTTAAAGTCTATTAGCTCTTTAGGTGAGAAGCCTAAAAGGTTGTGTTAAAGGTGTTATTTAAACTAGAAGTCTGCACTCGTGCTCACTTTTTCTCTTATTTTTCATAAAACATTAATTTTTCTGACTACTCAAGTTAAAAAAGTCAAATGGGGTATAATGTGGGAAGTGTATAACATGAAATATTAAAATTTCTAAATTTCTCATTCTTTAGGATGGCCATTGTTAATTTGGTATCTGTCTTGGCAATTTTTTTATTCCTATGCATGTGCAACATTTTCCAAAGTGAAACACAGAGTAGTAGATTGGAGCTGTTTCAACAAATTATGCAAAAAAAAATCAAATAATTTTAGAAAGTAATTTGGACTAAACAAAGTTATTTTGTGGACAGATTTTTCAGAACCTATAATACACTCATGTGCCTTGTGAATTTCAAATAAAAATGAATAAAATATGCATCATTTCCCAAACAATTTGATTATAGAGATCACATAACTCTTTTTGTGGAACTAGTATTCCATTAACACACTTTGAAAAATACCACTCAGATCGTATTATACTTATTCCTCTGTAATCTGCTTTTTAGACAATTTGGGTTGATGTCATTTTCATACCAATGCGCTGTTTTCTCAAAATGTAATATGTTTGCATATTATTCAGTGAATGGATACTTCATAATAATCAAGTTTGCTATTGAGTAACATTTTAAGTGTTTTTATTTCTTTGCTATTAAAAGCACTAATCCAGTCTTTGTTGACTCATCTTTACCTTATTATCTCTTCAGACAAATCCATAGAAGTGAAATTGGTGCATAGAGTCAATGTCCATCCAGAAGGATGGTGCCGATTTTCATGCCCCCAACAATAGTAGGAGCATGTCAGATTTTGAACACTTGACAACAATAGTTCAAACATTTTAATCTATACTAATGTAATAGGTTAAAAAAAACTCATTACTTTAGTTTGGATTTTGTGTTTCTTCAATTTTAAATGACTGTAAGTGCATTTTTGTATACTTATTGACCATTTGCCTTTTTCTTTTTTGAATAACCTGTAAATGCTCTTTGTTCACTTTTCTCCTATTTCAGTGTTGCTATTTTTAAAATAAACAATAGAATTTTGTAGTTAAAGGATAACCCATGGTCTTCCATATACTTTGCAAATATTTTTATGCTGGTCACTTATGTAATTCTTTGTTAAATATATACAGTATTTGTGTTATATATGGATAACCCTGTTTTATTTTAAGGTAGTCAACATTGTCATTTTTTTCTTATTTTGACTGATTGTGATGCTATTTAAAAATTACCCTGTATATTTCTATCCCTTCTATTTATGAATTATATAAAACACTTTTCTTATATTTTTAGTACTTAACACTTAAGTAATTAAAGAAATGTGTTTCAATATATAATATTGTGTGTTTGACCATCAGATATAAATATAACATGGTACCTCATTTCATCTGATTTATGTTGTTGGGTTTAGTGCTATAATAGAATCTAATTTTGTTTTGAATATCAATTCTGTGGTTTACAATAATAATTACTGTTTTGTTCTGTTTTTTTCACTCAAATTTTTAATAAAACTATACAGCATCACAGTACTTCTTCATGTAAGAAACCTCAACATACTTCATGTCATAAACATCTCTGGGGTGAAATGTCAAATAATCATTGTAGGAAATTAAAATTCAGCATAAACATATCATATTAAACCTACACTTTGCCATCATAGCTTACTAAATTTGACATTTTCCATGTCCATAGTTATTGTTGATTTTTTTAAACAAATAATATTTTTTGTATTTGTTGCTTTTCCAAAATTATAATTTTCTTTTCCAAACAGCTGTCTCAATGAGTTTGTTATAAATCTTCATTAGTTCCAGGCTTAGATAATCAAATTGTGGAGAAGTGAAGTACAGATTTGAGGTGGTGAGAGGATATTAAGCAGACCATTTTTATCCTGGATTGTTTCTCCATTGTCAATTATGACATATTGGAGTGACATGACAGTCACTAATCTGACTCCTCATCCTTTCATTTCCAAACCCTGTGAGTGTGCTTTGCCATGTATAAACAGTCATAATGTTTTTTCTCCGAAATTCCGCTCATGCTACTCAAGGGTCTAGAACATCACCACCTGCCCTGTGCACTCTCAATAAATATTAATTACCACCACTAATTAGAAATGTTGACACATGCATTTCTAATTACAATTGAGGTTACATCTGAAGAGAAGAAGGTTTCAGTTAATTAAATATCAGGGAATATTTTCACAAGATTGGAGACATTTGACAAAGCAATCAAGTCCTAAGCATATTGTGAAAGTTTTTGAGTCTTAAAACATTGTCTTAAATATTCCAAATGAGAAATAGCTCTGCTTTGGAACAGGCTGTTTAACACCCTAGAGGTACATGTTTTCCATTCTTGGAGACTTCTATTAACCTATGTGCTGATTTAAGAGTTTAAGTGGAAAATGATTATACACGTAATTCATTGTTATTATTTTTAAATCTTAAAATATTATTTGTCCTGCCAGGGTTCTCAAGGTGTCAAGATAATGCAACACAACAACAACAACAACAACAACAACAACAATAATAACAATTGTAATTGTAAAAAAAATTTGAGAAATAAAATTCTTCTCACATGATGAATCAGATGTCCTACTGTGGTACCATGGAGTCTTCCTGGTCAGAAAACACACACTGTTTTATTCATTGTTACAGGATTAGTTAGACTTTTGGTGAACCTTAACTGATTTGATATATGCTGAAATACAATTCCTATCCACCTCTGTTCTAGCTAAGAAAGGAATTCTTGGAAAACCGAACCTGTGTAACATGGCTTTGCAGGTTATACATGTGTCATGTCATTGAATGATCTGAAAGGAAATCATCCTATTAGGTCTATATACAATTGCACTACTGAATTTCTGTTTTGCAACCAAAGCTTAGAAAAAAGTACTGTTGTATTTGTTCACCAGGTAACACTGCCATCTGTATAGAAGAGCAGGGGTTCTTAATAAAGAAACAAAATTGAGGACTATATTCTACAAATATGTGGGAGCATATCTTTTGTCTGTGAAGTTCCATCACTTAATTTGTATTTTAAAGATATCCACAACTTCATTGTGATCTAAATTAATGAGTCCACTGTTGAAAGACAACAAACATTTCTACATGTCTTGAGAACAGAGTAACTGACACGTAGTTACTCAGTAACTCAGAGTAACTGAGTAACAGGTTTTGTTCTGGACTATCTTTTCAAGGAATGTTTGCATAGGAAACATAGCAAACATAGTTTATATAACCGTGGTAGATAGAAATAGTGTTTTTCTCTGGAGCACAGAGCAAGTATGTTCTCTGTTCAGTATGATAAGGATAATGTCTCCCACAAAGTAAGGTTGCAGGCAGCTTGGTAGAAAGATTAAGCTTTCCTAGGTTTGGTGATCCTCAGCTGTAACAAGCCCACTGCATGCTTAGCGTCAACCTTGCCTGCTCTCTGTCAACCTTGTTTGACTTTGAGAGCAAGGTAGGTTGATGAAAACATAAAGTTCATTCTGTCTGCCATGCAGCAAGTAATAAAGTCCATTGTCTCTGATGAAGGGATCTCATGTCATCTGTCAGTATCCATGAAACTATGGCAGGCTAACTTGTTAGTTTGTAATGAGGATGAAACCTCACCCTTCACAGTTCTTGACAACCACATTTAGGATATATGTTCGGTTCTTCCAGAAATATTTTATAAGAAATTGAAAAAAGCAAAATATATCTAGAGTAGGATGATAGTCTAACAATCAGAAGAAAGAATATAAAGAGACAAAGACGTATTTCTTAAAAAATAACCTAGAAATGACTCTGTGGCTATTTTTATAGACCAAAGGGTGCTCTTTAAAAGAGGGATGAGATTTATTTTTTACTTTTTAAGAATCCAGTAGTCTTAGGAATACAAATTTCACTTATAAAATGAATAATAATTGTAACTGATCATATTAAAAGTTTGCCTAAGTTACTATAGTAGTAACGTTGCTGATAGTCAAACTAGGGATATTGCAACATTGTACTGGAAAATATAGACTACTTAAATCTGTAATGGGGATATTTGTTTTCAAGCAGAGTGCCAACTGAGTTATAAAGCATTATATATTTTCATCTAACATTGACTGGCATAAGATTTATGCTAAGGGGAGATATTTAAGTGTTAATGCTGTAGAATCTGGAAAAATAGAGGTTGACAAGAGCTGGGGAACATAAGGAATATAGCATGTAAAAGTGAAATTTACAACTGTCTCTTGAGATTGAACCAGATTTATCAGAAAGAATGGGGTGACCAAGAATCTTAATTACATCACAAAGTTGAACTTGTCTTATCCTACAAAAAACGAACTGCAAAGGAAATCACTGGGAAATAATAGAAAAGTTACTATTAGCACAGTGAAAAACCCTCATATCTCTGGAATGGATTTTAACATCAGTTAGTAGTATTACTTAATTACTGCCTAATTTTTTTCAGCTGTGAACCACATAGGTCTTTCAAATGCAAGGACATTAATTGTATTTTACAAAAGTATGTCACTATTTTTACTTATTTATAACTTAAATCATTATATTCTCAATTAATTGTAACCTCATAACAATGAACCATATTAAAGAACTACCTAAGTACTTACAAAACTTTTCAAGTCTATGCATTATGTTTTAAGTTATCATTTAATATCTTTGGAATATTTCTAGTTAGAACAGAGACTGTCTCCTCCAGGCATCCTGTAACATTTAGAAACATGGTGATCACCAATAATTAACATTTAAAACCTAATAACTCCCTAACGTAATAATGCTGATTTTTAAGTTCCTCCCAAAACAGTTAGCAATGTCTTTTGAACATCCTAGCAATTAGCAATCCTAAAAAGAATATTCAAAAATACAAATTAACAGTTCTTAAAAAGGAAGGACTTTATAAACTCTTGAAACTATCTTGACTTCTACACAGGTGCTGATATTGAGTGGGTGTTCCTAGTATAGTCAAGAACCATCATCTTGAGTTATCTATAATTTCCTGAAGCATACAAAATAAGTAATTATCTTGAATAAAGAGAGCTCAATTATAAAATTAAATTTAAATCTAATTTCTCATGATATTTCTTCTTAATAAAATAGATATTTTTTATATATGCAACAAATGGTAAAAGTAAAATAAATTCACATCTGTGAGATATCTATATTTAGAGTTTATATTTTATTGCAGAGAAGATTAGCTATTTGATTAAAAGATATTCTTATAGATACAAACGTGATCATTTAACCATAAAAATGTTTTAAAATATGTTTTTTCTCTCATTCTTGGTCTGATCCCTAAATATTGATTTATGAATACACTTTGGAATACATTTGGCTTCATGGAAGAAGCAAAAGATTTAGACATGTACAGAGTATCAGAGATGCAGTCCTTATTGTAGGAGTCTATTGAAAAGAGATGGATTCATGACCAAACATGTTGATCTATTCTGAAAATGGTACCTTTACTTACACTTAAGAAAATGTAACTCTGAAAAAAGGCATTGTTTTGCAAGGAGTAGAGTGAAGTATTTTTATTAAGAAGAGATTTATTCTTGCATGACAGTTTTGCCAGAATTCTCTACAAACTTTATTTAAACTGTTAAAGAGACAATAGATCACAATAAGAGTATGGATATTTCTGTTCCTCTGGTATCTATAAGTTGAACACAACTACAATAGTGAATAGTAAGCATACATAGACTTCTCCCTCAGCATTAGGGGGGGGAAAAAAAAGGAGGTGGAGGGTGCCAGGGTGTCTACTTTTGGCTAAGGTCATGATCTCAGAGTCCTGGGATTGACCCCTGGCATTGGGCTCGCTGCTCAGTGGAGAGTCTGCTTTTCCTTCTCCCTCTATCCCTGCCCCCTGCTCATGCTCTCTCTGTCTTTCTCTCAAATAAATAAATAAAACCTTAAAAAAAAAAAAAGAATTCTCCCTTGGCAAGGAAAGGGCAGATTCTAGCTCACTAGCAGAACTCTTTCTTTATATTTTTTGAGGAGAAAAATATTTTATTCCAAAGTAAAAATAATAGCTGTCTTCTTATTAGTGATAATTCAGGTTATGATCAATAAGAAGCTCCTAAGTTGTTAGAGAATAATAAAATAAATAAGAAAGAGAAAAAATAAATGAAGTGAAATAATAACAATTTCCAAATATTTCAATTTATTCCAATGCTATCTACTTTCTGTGATTTGACTTGTATGCTTCTCATAGTTCTTTGAGACCTTATTTTGTTGCTCCCCTTGATGGTCCTCCTTAAGATATGACCCCCGCTGCCCTACCATTCAAGGACTCAGCAAAATTTACTTTCTGAAATGCTGCTTCCAAAGTCACTGAAACATTAGTCAAAGGAAACCTTGTAACACTAATAAAACAAATCTTCCTTGATTGTCTTATTTGGATATAGTCGAAGCCAACAGAATGGAAGACAACAGAGAAATACCCAAAATGGTCATTTGTTGTTTCAAAACCCAATTAAAAAGAATTGCTTATTTGGTTCTTATGTTTCCTAATGTTTGATTCTTGGTGACTAATTCTTCTTTATGTCTTTTTAGCAAGGGAACATACCTGCCAGGGATTCTAAGAATAGTGACTTTCACACTTGGTTACACTACTTTTTCTAGAAGCTTTCGGTGAAAGACAAGAGGTAAATTTTATTTTATTTATTTTTATTTTTCTTATGGAGAGAAAGCACATTAACATGAGCATGTGGGGAAGGGCAGAGGGAGAGAGAGAGAGAGAGAGAGAGAATATTATGCAGGCTCCACAACCAGCACAGAGTGTAGGTGGGGCTTGATCTCATTACCCTGAGATCATGACCTGAGCTGTCAAGAGTTATTTTATACAACTGACTGAGCCAACAGGCAGTCGAATTTTAGATATGATTTAGAGATACTTGTTAATCTTTTTCATTCTGTAGACCTCACTGGCCATAGATTTTCACCATATTAATACAAAAAAGTTTTGCCTGAAAGATATACATTTACAAAAGTTAATCTTAAATATGTACACATCTAATAGCAGAACTCTAAACCATAGGAAACAGAATATGTTGGACCTCTGTAACCATGGCTGGAGATTTTTATCCACTCTCTTACCAGTTGATAAAACAAATAGAATACAAAATAAAGATACAGAAGATTTGATTAACATTGTCAACTTTTTGATGTTAATAAAACATTACATAAAACAACTGTGGGGAAAAAATCCTTATATGTGAACACAGTTTGGGCCATAAAACAAGTCTCAATAAATATTTTAAGTTAAAATTAGTTGAGAATTGTTTTATGGCCCAAAGTGGTTCGCATGTAAGGACATTTTTATATGCTTATTTGTCTAATGAATAGTTAGAAATTAATTAGAAATTAGGAATTAATTATAAATTTCTATCTAATTAGAAATTAATAAGATAGAAATTAGAAATTAATTAGATATTAATAAGAAATTAGAAATTAATAAATATCCAAAAATTTAGCAAATATTTAGAAATTAATCAACACATCCTGGATAACCTCCTGGAAGAAGGAATCAGAGGGAAGGGGTACCAAGTTGGCTCAGTTGGTAGAGCACGAGACCCTTGATCTCGGAATTGTAAGTTGTAAACCAAAATAAAAAGAACGAAAGAAAGAAAGAAAGAAAGAAAGATCAGAGGGAAATAACATTTGATTTGGAATGAATGATAATGAAAGCACAATATATCAAAACTTATGGAATGTAATTAAATTCATACTTAGAGAATGATGTATGGCTTTAAAATCTAAATAATACTTAGAGGGGCTTCTGGGTAACTCAGTCAATTCAGCATCTGTCTTAGGCTCAGGTTATGATCCCAGGATCCAGCCCTGCATTTTAGGAATTTTTGCTCAGTGGGGACCCTGTTTTTCTCTCTCCCTCTGCTGCTGCCCTTCTTGCACATTATCCCTCCCTCTCTCAGATAAAATCTTTAAAAAATACTTAGATTAAATTATCTAAGTTTTTACATTAAGGAGACACAAAAATAAGAATAACTTACACCTAAATTAAAAGAAGAAAAAATGAGAGCAGAAATCAAAGAAATACAAAAGAGCAATAATAAAGAAAATTAATTAAACCAAGAGCTATTTTTAAAAAATACTTAAATCAACATTTAGCAAGTCTCTTCAAAAAGATTAAAAAGGAAAGGAGACACAAATTACCAACATCAGTAATGAAAAGGGACAGATCAGTATATATTGTACAAACATATAAAAAATAATAAAAGGATATTATGAGCAACTTTATGTGAATAAATATGCCAAGTTATGTAAAATGGAAACATTCCTCAAAAAAATCAGCAAAACTGATACAAGATAATATAAAAAATCTAAATATCCACGTAAGATATTTAATTTGTAATCCCAAGTATTCCCATGAAAAAACTCCAGATCAGAAAGGCCTTCAGTGAATTATTTGAAATAGTTAAAGAAGAAAATATACCAAATCTTTATAAACTCTTTCAGAATATAAAAGAGGAAGATAAACGTCTCAATGATTTTCAGGAGACCGTTATAATCCTAATACCAAAACCTGACAACATTGTAAGAACAGAAAGACATAGTCCATCATACCTAATAAACATGGATGTAAAATCATTTTTTTAAAGATTTTATTTATTTATTTGACAGAGAGAGCACAAGTAGAGGGTAACCACAGAGGGAGACGGAGAAGCAGGCTCCCCACTGAGCAGGGGATATAGGACTAGACTCCAGGACCCTGGGATCATGACCTGAACCAAAGGCAGACACTGGATGTAAAAGTCTTTACTAAGACATTAGCAAAACATAAAAAGAATAATATGTTATAATAAGTGGAAATTATCTCAGAATGCAAGATTTGTTAAACATTTGCAAATCAAAATAAACCATCCCATTAATAGAATAAAATAAATATATATCAGATGACAAAATTGAACATTCTTTTATGATAAAACCTCCCAGAACACTTCAAGTAGAATGGAGATTCCTTACTCCAATAAAAGATATCTCTGATAAGCCTACAGATAACATTATAACTAATGGTAGAGCATTAAACTCTTTTTCCTTAGGAGTGGAACAAGACATGGATGTCAGCTTTTATCACTTCTATTCAACATTATAATGGAAGACCTTACTAGTACAATAAGGTAAGATAAAAATATATATAAAGCATTGAGATCATAAAGCGAAAGTTGTACTATATTTTTTTAAATGAATGACATGATTGTATACTTAGAAATCCCTATGGAATCTACAAAAAGAAAAACCTCAGTATAAAAGAAAAGTTATATGTACAAAAAATTAATGGTATTTCTATAGTGAACAAATGGGAAATAAAAATTTAAAAATATTTATAATAGTAAGAACTCAAGAAGTTAGGTTATTCCTAACATAATACATGTTAGTCACATAAGAAAGATGTGCAAAGATTATGTTCTAAAGTACAAAATGTTGCTGAGAAAATATAAAAAGACACAAAAAGTGTAAAGATATATTCATGGATTAGAAGAGAGCATTGTTAATATATTTCCCAAAGTGATCAAAATATTCAAAATAATCACTATCAATATTTTAGCAGGCTTTGTTAAGTTACCAAGCTGATATTAAAATTTACATGGGATACAAATTATGTAAAATTACAAATACAATCTTGTGAAGAAAAAGATGTGTGATTTACACTATCTTATTTCCAGACTCCTTACTAAGCTAAAGTAATCAATATAGTGTTGTATTGGTGTAACAACAGACAAACAGATCAGTGGAGCAAGACAGAAAGCCAGAAATAGACCCACACTTAAAGTGGCAATTTGATTTTCTCCCAAGGTACCAATGGGAAAAGTTTAGATGTTAGAACAACTGGATGTCAGTACAGGAAAAACAAAAACAAAAAACAAAAACAAAAACAAACAAACAAAAAAACCCCCACCTCACTTCATCAACCTACCTTGCTCTTTATAGAAATGTTCAAATCAAGATAAATTATAGACTTATATTCAACAGCTAGACCAATAAAACTTCTAGAAGAAAATATAAAAGAATACTTTCATGACTCTAATGAAGTTAAATAATCCAAAAATTTTAATTTGACTTTATTAAAATTGAAAATGTATATTCATCAAAAGACACTGATATAAAAATAAATATTTACCCCAAAGGTTAAGAAATATGTTTACAGTACATATGTCAAAAGAAAAAAAAGACTTTTATTCACCATATACAAATAACATTTGCAAATCAATAATAATTTTTCACTGGGTCTGCCTTCAGAAGAAACGACTTAACCAGAGCCTAACCGGTGGGATATTATTAGAGTTTAAATAAACTGGGCGGAGGAAAACTCTCAAATCCAGCCATCCTCTGGAAAGGAAAAACATGAGAAATACTTGTGAAGTTCATAGTCCAGAGGTATGGCCTCACTAAGAGACTGAGACCCAGTTGTAGGACAATAGAACATTCCCCACCCTCACACTTACTACCACATGACTAAAGTCCTATTTACAGCAGTTCCTTTTACCCAGTGTCTCCTGTAGTACTCTAAAAAAACAATACAATGTGTACCAAAAAGCAAAAAAACAATTTTTGAGGACACAGAGCAAACATCAAAAGAAGACATGGCAGATATGTTGGAATTATCTGACCAGGAATTTAATTTTTTCTTTTTTTTTTTTAAAGATTTATTTTTTTGACAGATAGAGATTACAAGTAGGCAGAGAAGCAGGCAGAGAGAGAGAGAGGAGGAAGCAGGCTCCCAGCCAAGCAGAGAGCCCGATGCGGGGCTCGATCCCAGGACCCTGGGATCATGACCTGAGCTGAAGGCAGAGGCTTTAACCCGCTGAGCCACCCAGGCGTCCCCTGACCAGGAATTTAAAACAATTATGATTAATATGCTCAGAGCTCTAAAGATAAAGTAGACAACATATGAGATCAGATGGTTTATGTAAGCAAAGAGCTGGAAATCCTAAGAAAGAACCAAAAGAAATGCCAGAGATCAAAAACACTGTAACAGAAATGAAGAATGCCTCCAATGGGTTTATTGGTAGACTGGACACAGCTGAGAAAAGAAACTTTGAGATAGAGGATATATCAATAGAATCCCCAAAAACTGAAAAGCAAAGAATACAAAGACTAAAAAAAAACAAAATTATAAAACAAAAACAAAACATAATACCCAAGGACTTTTGGACAATTGTAAAAGGTGTAACATATACACAATAGGAATACCAGAGGAGCAGAAATAAAGAGAAGAAATATTTGATAGAGAAGTGACTGAGAATATCCCCCAAATTTACATTAGAAACCAAGCACAGATCCAGAAAGGTCAGAGAACATCAAGTAAGAAAAATGCCAAAACAAAAGGAAACAAACAAAAAAACTTATAAAGCACTCACACTATCCACAAGGTGGTATTGTGTCATTTGAAAGTAGACATGGGGGGTTGCCTGGGTGGCTCAGTTGGTTAAGTGTCTGCCTTTGTCTCAGGTCATGATCCCAGGGTCCTGGAATCCAGCCGAGTTGGGGTTCCTGCTCACCTGGGAATCCCCCTGCTTGTGCTTTATATCTCTCTTGCTTTCTTTCTCATTAATAAATAAATATCTAAAAATTAACATAAAGAAATTAGACTTGAATTAACTAAATCTATATTACAAATTCTAGGGCAACTACTAAAAAAGGGTAAAAAAATAAATATATCTGATATGCTAGGAAAAGAGAGAAATGGGATAATATAAAATGGTAATTAAAAACACAAAAGGCAGAAAGAGAGTGGAAGACAAAACTAGGTACAAAAGACAACAAGTAGAAAACACTAACAAATATGGTAGTTATTCAACTACATCAATAATTGCTTTGAACACCAACAATCTTCACCAATTAAAAGACATACTGTCAGAGTAGATAAAAAAACTAAACCCAATTATATGTTATCTGTAAGAAACCCACTTTAAATATAAAGACACATAAATTGCAGGTAAATGGATAGAGAAAAATATACCATGCTAACACTAATTTTCAAAAAAAGCAGAAATAGCTATATTAATTTCAGAAACAAGGAAAGTTATCAGGGTAAAAAGGGCATCGCATAATGATAAAGGAATCAACTCTCCTAGGAAACATAATCCTTCTTGTGTGAGCCTAACAACAGAGCATCAAATCATGTGAGGAAAATCTAATAGAATTGCAAAGAGAAACAGATGAATTCACTGTCATAGTTGGAGATTTCAACACCCCTCTCTCTGAAATGGACAGATCTTGCAGATAGAAAACCATCACAGGCATGAATTCAACAATTCAGTAATATCAAAGGTCAGCAACCGAGTTGGAAAGGGAGTTACAGACTTGAACAGGCGTATCACAAAAGTTACACAAATAGTTAAATATATAAAAAAGGTGTTCAATACTTTACATGGAAAACCCAAAAGACTCCATCCCCAAACTACTAGAACTCATACAGCAATTCAGTAATGTGGCAAGATACAAAATCAATTTATAGAAATCAGTTGCTTTCTTATACACAAAGAATGAAACTATAGAAAGGGAAATTAGAGAATCAATTCATTACTATAGCACTAAGAACCATAAGATACCTGGGAATAAACCTAACAAAGAGGTAAAGGATCTGTACTTAAGGAACTACAGAACATTCATGAAAGAAACTGAAGACGACACAAAAAGATGGAAGACCATTCATGCTCATTGATTGGAAAAATAAACATTGTTAAAATGTCTATACTGCCTAGAGCAATCTATACTTTCAATGCCATCCCGATCAAAATTCCACTGGGATTTTTCAAAGAGCTGGAACAAACAATCCTAAAATTTGTATGGCACCAGAAGAGACCCCAAATTGCCAAGGAAATGTTGAAAAAGGGAAAAAAACTGGGGGTATCACATTGCTTGATTTCAAGCTTTACTACAAAGCTGTGATCACCAAGATAGAATGGTACTGGCACAAAAACAGACACATAGACCAGTAGAACAGAGTAGAGAGCCCAGATATGGACCCACAACTCTACGGTCAACTAATCTTTGACAAATCAGAAAAAAATATACAGTGGAAAAAAGACAGTCTCTTCAAAAAATGGTGCTGGGAAAATTGGACAGCTATGTATAGAAGAATGAAACTCGACCATTCTCTTACACCATACATAAAGATAAACTCAAAATTGATAAAAGGTCTCAATGTGAGGCAGGAATCTGTCAAAATCCTAGAGGAGAACATAGGCAGTAACCTCTTCGACATCGGGCACAGCAACTTCTTTCAAGAAATATCTCCAAAGGGAAAGGAAACAAAAGTGAAAATGAGATTTAGGGAATTCATCAAGTTCAAAAGATTATGCACAGTGAAGGAGACAGTCAACAAAACAAAGAGGCAACCCATGGAATGGAAGAAGATATTCACAAATGACACTGCAGATAAAGGGCTGATATCCAAGATCTATAAAGCACTCCTCAAACTCAACACACACAAAACAGATAATCACATCAAAAAATGGGCAGAAGACATGAACAGACACTTCTCTAAAGAAGACATACTAATGACTCACAGACACATGAAAAAGTGTTCACCATCATTAGCCATCAGGGAGATTCAAGTCAAAACCACATTGAGATGGGGCGCCTGGGTGGCTCAGTGGGTTAAAGCCTCTGCTTTTGGCTCCGGTCGTGGTCCCAGGGTCCTGGGATCCAGCCCCGCGTCGGGCTCTCTGCTCAGCAGGGAGCCTGCTTCCTCCTCCTCTCTGCCTGCCTCTCTGCCTACTTGTGATCTCTATCAATCAAATAAATAAATAAAATCTTAAAAAAAAAAAAAAAACACATTGAGATACAACCTTCCACCAGTTAGAATGGCCCAAATCAACAGGACAGTAAACAAGTGTTGGAGAGGTGCGGAGAAAGGAGGGATCACTCTTACACTGTTGGTAGGCATGCAAGTTGGTACAGCCACTTTGGAAAACAGCATAGAGATTCCTTAAGAAATTAGAAAGAGAGCTACCCTATGACCCTGCAATTGCACTACTGGGCATTTACCCCCAAAGATACAGATGTAGTGAAAAGAAGGGCCATCTGTACCCCAATGTTCATAGTAGCAATGGCCACAGTCGCCAAACTGTGGAAAGAATCAAGATGCCCTTCAATAGACGAATGGATAGAGAAGATATAGTCCATATATGCAACAGAGTATTATGCCTTCATCAGAAAGGATGAATATCCAACTTTTGTATCAACATAGAAGGGAGTGTGGGAGATTATGCTGAATGAAATGTCAAGCAGAGAGAGTCAATTATCATATGGTTTCACTAACTTGTGTGGCATAAGGAATAACACGGAGGACACTGGGAGAAGGAGAGGAGAAGTGAGTTGGGGGAAGGTGGAGGGGGAGACAAACCATGAGAGACTACAGACTCTGAGAAAACAACTGAGGATTTTGCAGGGGAGGGGTGGGGATTTGGGGGAGCCTGGCGGTGGGAATTAAGGAGAGCAGATATTGCATGGAACACTGGGTGTGGTGCATAAACAATGAATCTTGGAACACTGGAAAAAAAGAAAAGAAAAAGGTGCTCAATATCATTAGTCATTGAGGAAATAGAAACTAAACGTGAAGTGAGATAACATTTCTCATCTACTGAAATGGCTAAAATGAAAATAGCTGGCATATTCAAATGCTGACAAGATTTTGAGTAAGTGGCATGCTTATACATTACTACTCCAAGTGTAAAGCATTATGACCTCTTTAGAAAAGTTTTGACCATTTATTATAAAGCAAAGCATATCTACAACAAACATTTCCAATTCTAGGTATTTACTCAAGAGAAATGAAAATGTATGTCCAACAACAGACTTGTACTTGAATTTCCATAGCACTTATGAAGCTCAGAACTGATGACAACCTAAATATCTATCAAATGAAAATGAACAAATTGTGATATACACAATGGATATGAACAAATTGTGGTATATACAGTGGAAATTTCCTCAGAAACAAAAAAGGTATGAATTACTGATACATGCAACCGCATGGATAAGTCTTAAAAACATTATGCTAAGTAAAAAGAGCCAGAAAGAAAAAAAAAGCCTATAGACTGCATTATGCATTTATTTGAAATTGTATCACAGGCAATCCTAATGTGTAATGGTAGGAGTCAGGAAAGTGGTTGCCTTTGGATAGAGGTAGAGTGGGAAGTGGGGTTGGAGATGGAAAGAGATTCTTTACAGATGGAAATGCCCTAGGTCTTCTTTTGGGTGTTGGTTACAGAAGCCTATACAACTGTCAAAATTTATCAGCTTGAACTCTTACTATTTGTGCACTGGTTTATATCTTAATTATATATCCATTACAAAATTAAAAAGTGAACATAACAACATCCTAATCAGCAATTTCACAGTAAATTAGAAAGAGGTTCTCAGATTACTGGTGGTGAATTCCAGATAGACTCAGACATATTATAGGGAATACTATAAGTCTGTAAATAAACAAGGTATTCTCTGTAAATCAAATAAATAATATATATGCATGCTGTAATTTTTAAGGTTAAAGAATGTTCATGCCTTTGTCATTCATTAAGTAAAAATTTATGTAAAATTGTTGGTGATTCATTTGTAACTTATTTTTTAAAAATCTAATAGTAACATACAGCTGGTATATTTACATGTATTTTACATAACAAAGGGTGATTCTGGTGAAATGTTGAGAATCTTTGAACTCAGGCAAATGAAATTTTTGTGAACTATAAAATACTGCATAAATCTGAAAGTGCCTCACTGTGTTATCATCAGTGACTTCAAGCCTTGGGGATTACTCTTACCCGAATATTTCAGTCTCAGGAAGGAGACCATGTTCAGCAGCTGCACAGTGTAGGAACTGTAATTAACAGGCTTCTGTCACTACAAAAGATATGATGGTGTCTTTGGAAATTCTGATATCATTCAACATACATTCTGTTTCACAAGCATGTAAGGAAAATACTGGAATGTTGGGAAACAAAAGGAACAAGATGTGTTCTCAGTTACACTGTACATGGAGAAGCCAGAAGACATGACTTTGACTCCCAGTGGTTCCAATAAACAACTGTGTGATAACACGGACAAGTTAATTAAATTCTCCCGATTAGGTTCTCCATCTGTAAAAACATCTAAGATTTAAAAATTCTATGGAACTCAAGTGAATATGTTTTTTCTTGTGTGCCCTAGGCCACCCATTTGGCTAATCCATGGATATTACACACCATATAGTGTTTTGAATTAAAGTTCTCCTGACTAAACACTGTAATATAACATAGGAAAATAAATTGTGTCTCATGTTTGACTTTTAATTCTTCATCATTCCATTTTAATGAGAAACATGCAATCCCCCAGCCTCTGGAAGCAGAGCTAACACCAACTAAATCCACCAACTAAGCAGAGAGGTAATGATGATGCTCATTCGGCAGGCAGCTGCAGACTTGTGCATTTGTTTTAGCAAGTAAGATATTTTAAGTGCTATTACCACATTTTCCAGCCTGAATAATCTCAGAGTTAAACCCAAAGGAGGGAAAAAAAATAAAAAAACAAAAAAAGCTGTATAAAACAATTTATTTGGACAACGATTATCTCTTTGTTCACTGTTGATTCTGAATAAATATGAATAAAAACATACTTTTTGTAATTTACTTTTTTATAAAACAAGGATATCATTTTTATTTATTTTTAATGCAAAAGTAGAGAAATGAGGGCTCCTTTTCTCTTCTCTAAGGGTGGTAAAGTCTGAGGGAGAATTACCCTTACAATCAAGTATTCTGTAAGTGTGTTATATACTGTTTTAAAAATTCATAAATGCTAAAAAATGAAGAAAGATTCTGTAAATAGGGATATGGTATGAAGGATAATAATAAAGAAAAAACATTTTTGTGGGTGATTAACTAGGGCAAGTCCATAATAAAAGTTCACTTGCTAAGAATCTGTGCAATATATATTATGTGCAAAAAAAAGAGAGATGGGTTTGCTTTCAAACACAAATCACTTTGTTGTTAATATTCAAATTCAATGCAGATACAGGATTTTTTTACATTTTCTAGATGGACTGAAAGTAATGACAAAACAAGTTACCAGATATTTTGTCTCATATACCATATACCATAAAACTACCATTAAGACCCTAAGCAAGATATTAATATAAATCTATTTAAATTAGATTTATAGTTTCAAAAACTAGAATTATCCTTCCATTTGGATGTATAGAGAATTTTAAAGGAAACCTCATTTATTTTTTTTTTTTAAAGATTTTATTTATTTATTTGACAGAGAGAGAGATCACAAGTAGGTAGAGAGGCAGACAGAGAGAGAGGAGGAAGCAGGCTCGCCGCGGAGCAGAGAACCCGATGCGGGGCTCGATCCCAAGACCCTGAGATCATGACCTGAGCCGAAGGCAGTGGCTTAATCCACTGAGCCACCCAGGCGCCCCTGGATGTATAGAGAATTTTAACAATTCTATAATATTTAGAGCTATTTTCATATTATATAAATATATAATATTTCATATTATATAAAGTTTTTGATGTTTATTTAAATTTTTAAAGAATATTTTCATAATATTCAATATGAAGCTTCCTTTAGAGAAAATATTTTTTGATTAAGAAAATTTGATGATAGCACTAGTGTTATCTATTTAAAGGTAACACGCATACTTTGTAGAAAAATGATTATCATAGCTCATCTGCCATTATCTTTAGAAAGCCAAATATAAAGTGCCAGATAAATTGCCTTGAGATAAATTCAGAATTTAATATTTCTCACTATGCACAGTTTGAATTTATCTGGCAAAAAGAAAGGTAATTGGTCCCGGTTAATTTTCCTTAGTATCAGGCTAGGGCTGTGTCACAAAAATGTAAAACACATTTTTATGTAGAGATATAACAATTATTATGTCATCCACAACAATGTTAACTATCTTTATAAATTTCTGTCTCTCTTCCTTCCTGGCTCATCAGCTTCTCATCCGGGGGAAACTTCTGTACGCTGTTTGCCCTCTACCTCCTCAGGAGTTGTGGTAACATCCTCCAGCTCTAGCTGGTCCATCAGTGTCTTAACATTTCTTTCTTTCTGTAACTTTACACACAGATCATCAATTTCTCTTTAGAATCACATGTCAGTGTTACTTCTGCTTCCTGCCAAGATCCTGAATGACATAGTGTGGCATCTAGGTGGAAGAATGTAGCTTGACAAATATAGACCTGTATTTCAGGAGGGTTGCTGGATTGGACCCTAGATTTCAGAAACATGGCATATAGTGGTGGTTGGAGCCAAGAGAATCATTCTGATTTCACAGGTGGAGCATGTGGAGTGTGTAGGAAAGATCCAGAGAAAAATGATTTAGAAAAGAGACAAGAAAAATGTCATCTCAGCACAAGAGAACCAGAAGAGAATGGTGTTTGAATGAGACTAAAATAGGGGGTTTACAAATAAAGTAGATTATCAGGAGTTATAAATAATGAAGAAAGATGACTTGGATACTAGAAGAAGTTTATTGGATCTGATCATTAACATGTTTCTTTTGTTGTTGTTATTGTTGTTTTCCTTTGCCAGAAGAGTTTCAGGAAAACTGTACATCTGTTTTCTGTTTTATTGTTTTGTTTTGTTTGGTTTGGTTTGGTTTTTAGGTTTTATTTATTTATTTGTCAGAGAGAGAGAGAGCAAGAGAGCACACAAGTCGGAGGAGTGGCAGTCAGAGGGAGAAGCAGGCTCCCTGATGAGCAGGGACCCAGTGCAGGACTCAATCCCAGGACCCTGGAATCCTGACCTGAGCTTATGGCAAACACTTAATGACTGAGCCAAACAGCCATCCCTGGAAACCTGGAGATCTGGAAAATATTTCATTCAATAAAATAGGTGAGAAAGTTGAGTTAAGAAGAATGATCTTTATAAATGTTGGTGTTTGAGGGAAGAAAAGAATTAGACTCGTGGGTTTGCAGATAGCAGGACCTAGGAAGAGGTTTTAGTAGGGCAAGGAAGGATAATTACATTTTAGGGAACTTGATTCATTGTATAAATTTTTAATTTCTGTCCATTCCTTATATTAAAAATCAAAAGGGAGTATCTAAATTACTTTTGCTCTCAGCCTAGCATATCATAGCTAATAATCCCTTATTTGGGAAAAATGCCACAGGCTAATCCCAGCTGCAAATCCCCCAATATTTGACTACAGAAATTCAGAAACCCCAAGAACTTATTTTAAAAAATATACCCAAAATGCCCTTGGCATAAATAACATTTTCTTAATTCAACATGATGATGTTTACCCTTTTGATCTCATAAAACAGATCAACAGCCATACACAAATCTATAAAAAGTATTCACAAGTTTCTTGTACACACACACACACACACACACACCGCTATGCACAGAGATGTAAAATAATACAGGACTATTCAAGCTGTGAAGATTTCTTCCTGTGTTCTGATCAAGCATTTGTCTAGTCCAACAGACATTTTGATGCTCTCATATAGAACTGGTGTTGATTTGTGGTAAGACTTGTTCATATTCTAAATAAGTCAATTGACCTATGTTTGTAACAATCTGTGACTCATTTCCCCTAGCATCTTTTGAGGCATTTATTTTAAAATGTGACATCTTGGGCTCTGTTCCAGACCATCTGAAAGAAAATCTCTTTTGGATTCTTTACATCATTCTTGCCACGATGACGAGTCTATCTAGAGGAAACAACATAATTGTGACAATGACTGGTGGGCCCAGAGAAGTTTCTGGAATGTGTTACTATTACCCAACCAGCATCTGGTTTTTCTAAATTCCTAGATATTGAAGTTTGGGGGCTGATTCATAGATCACAGATATAAACAGCACCAAAGTAAAATGCTGAAACAGAATGATTTTCGTGATAACTGACAATAATAAAATGTCTTCAAAACAGTAACTCTTTTTTTAATAGTATACTAAACAAATGTCACACTAAAAGTTAAATGTTTGTGCATTTAGGAACAGTTTAGGTAGCTCTGATGAATGCACTATTAGTTTTATTACTTATCTTATGGTTTTCAGGGTCCATTTACTTGAATAACAAATATGAGCAGAACGGGCTGATTTCAATAAGCTTATCTGGGGCTCCAAAGCCATGTGCAAGCCATCTGAGCTACTCTTTATAGTTTATGCTAACCCGAAAACCTCAATAAAATAGAGTATTTTATTCTTACAGTTGCTCACAATTTATTCACTTAGAAACACATACTGCCCTAAATACTTGCATGCCCATCTTGCTGAAGATAATGGGATTTGTCTTGGGTAATGCCAGTCAGAATGTGGCTAAATAGACATCATGTAATTTACATAAATCAATAAGCATATATCTTCATTCCTATATAAGGTGAGGAGAATTTTGTTTTCTGGGATTGTTGTCCTGCCTCTCCAAAAATTTTTGCAAACTATGGTACATAATGCATAAGCCAATATTAAGTATTTGAACAGTAATTGCTTCCATTATTGTTGTACCATCTGCCCTTTTCATGTACCATCATTTCAACTAATCACTTATAATTGTTTTCAAGATGTGTGGAGTGTCTGAAGTTAAATCATCAAAGTAAAATCAGTGGGAGGTGGAACAGTGCCAGAGGTGAACAATATTGAGAATTTCTAGAGAGCTCTGGTAGTAAAAGGGCAAGGTGTGTTCTCCTCCCACTTCCTTCCTACTCCCTTTAAAACAGTGCATAGTGTTCTGTTAAGAGAAAACACATGCAAAAGGGAGCCCTTGGACTAAGACATCATCCTTCCATATTATCATCTGCCACATACCTCCTGTACTTTTATGCATCTCTCTTGGCTACATTACTCATAATATCTTTACAATAAAGATGAGATTCTCCAGAGAAAACACTGAAAACTAAAAATGATACCAGTCTATGTTATGGCATATAAGAGCAGGAATGTCCTTACCGCATCAGCCATTTAACCAGTTTTAAGTATCTAATGCTTTCTGCCTACTCTTTTCCAAGTAATGCTTCATAAAATATTTTTGAAGTCTTAATGCTTTTCTAGATGTTTCCCCATCATCTGTTGTGGTTTTTCTACTTATCTAATTCATTTATGTATGCTTCTTGATTTATTTCTTTTTATCCCTCCTAAATTTTTATTTGATATTACAAATTAAAAGTGATGAGAATCTCAAATTCTTCAGGTTCAATGTCAGAACTTTTGATGTAAAATACTTTCATTTTATCTATTTCATTAATTTACTTTTATACATTTTTTTCATCCCCACCCCTGTCTCTGCACCACTAATCTGTTATCTGTATCTAGGCGATTTTTTTTTAAGATTACACATATAAGGAGACCATATGGTATTTGTTTTTTTTTTGTCTGATTTATTTCACAGAGCATGACACCCTTGAGATTTATCCATGTTATCACAACTGACAAGATTTCATTCCTTGTTGCAGTTGAATAATATTCCTTTGTAAATATATACCACATATTCTTTATCTGTTCATCCATCGATGGGCACTTAGATTGTTTCCATATCTTGGCTGCTGTAAATAATGCTGTGGTGAACATGGGGGTACATATCCCTTTTTGAGTTAGTATTCTCCTTTTCTTTGAATACATGCTCAGAAGTGGATTGATAGATTGTATGGTAGTTCTATTTTTAATTTTTTGAGGAACCTCCATACTGTTTTCCATAGTGCCTGCACCAATTTACATTCCCACCAAGAACTTACAAGTGTTCTCTTTTCTCCACATCCTTGCCAGTACTTGTTTTTTTCTTGTCTTTTTGGTAATAGACATTCTAAGTGGTACGAGGTGGTATCTCATTGTGGTTTTAATTTGCATTTTTCCAATGATTAATGATGTAGAGCATCTTTTCATGTACCTGTTGTCCTCTTTGGAAAAATGTCTATTCAGATCTTCTACCCATTTTTTAAATTGGAATTATTTTTTGCTATAAAGTTATGTGAATTCTTCATATATTTTGGAAATTAACCTTTTACCAGATATATGATCTGTAAATATTTTTCCAAATCCATTCAGTAGGTTGACTTTTTGTTTTGTTGATAATTTCTTTTGTTGTGCATAAGTTTTTTTAATAGTCTCACTTGTTTATTTTTGCTTTTGTTGCTTTACCTTTTGGTGTCAAAACCATTGCCATGACTAGTAGTATCAAGGAGCTTATTGCCGGGGCACCTGGGCGGCTCAGTGTGTTAAAGCCTCTGCCTTCGGCTCAGGTCATGATCCCCAGGTCCTGGGATTGAGCCCTGCATCAGGCCCTGCTGAACAGAGAGCTGGCTTCCCTTCCCCTTTCTCTGCCTGCTTCTCTGCCTACTTGTGATCTCTGTCTGTCAATAAATAAATAAAATCTTAAAAAAAAAAAGTAGCTTATTGCCTATGTTTTCTTCTAGGTATTTCATAGCTTCAGGTCTTACAGTACATTAAAAGTACTGTAGTCCAACTAATGACCAAACTCAATCTAAACCATCAAATCAATGCCATGTGACCTAATCTAAGTAGAAATTTAAGACAAATAATAAAGTATGATGCTCAACAATAAATGAAGTTAACATCTGGAGAATTTGTGGTAGAAATTCAGTACAGGATATTTCTGAGTCTTGGAAAATCAACCTCCTCATAGACTTAGACACACATGGGTTCTAGTTTTCTCTATCTCCACCAAGTTTTGTAGGGTTATATGACAGCCCTTAATCTACCTCCCTCAATGCCCGCACTTCAGTGGTTTTTGGCAATGACGTAAGAAGACATTTTGCATTCTCACAGCTGGAAGGATGTAACTGGAAGCTAGTTGGTAGAGGCCAGGGATTTTGCTAAATATTCCAAGCTGCATGAGATAGCTGACTTCAACAAAGCATTATCCAGCTCATTATATTGATAGTGCCAAATGTGAGAGTCCTTCAAAATATTTTTAGTGATTTGAGACAGATAAAGTCTTTTATTACTTTTGTCTAAAACATGAGAGAATAATTCATGACAACTTGAGATATTTAAGACAATTTGAAGGGCACCTGGGTGGCTCAGTGGGTTAAAGCCTCTGCCTTTGGCTCAGGTCATGATCCCAGGGTCCTGGGATCCAGCCCAGCATCAGGCTCTCTGCTCAGCGGGGAGCCTGCTTCCTCCTCTCTCTGCCTGCCTCTCTACCTACTTGTGATCTCTGTCTGTCAAATAAATAAATAAAATCTTTGAAAAAAAAAAAGACAATTTGACTTTAATTGTCTTAGTGTCTCTGTCTGTAAAGATGCTTTGAAAATGAGCAGGAGCACTGTGGGTTTTAAAGAAAATTGGGATTATGAATATCTGAGCCACTGAACTTAGTTAACCAGGAAACTAGTACAGAGTAGTTACAACTGATAGATGGTGTGTCAATTCACTGTAAGAGGAATTAAGATCTACATAAATACCTTAAGCATCTATAATCTATAGCAAAGTATAGATTTTAAAGAAGCATTCTGTACTTCAGCTTCCCCCGGCCCCCCACTTCAGGGCATTGAGACTTGCTGAAATCTTTTAGTCTTTGTCTAGAAATAGTCCCTCCCTTTCCCACAGAGGCAAAGAATCAAACAACTTTAGCTTAAAAACAGGTTAGGCTCTCGTAATGATATGAAAGCGGGAAGGATTGACTTTGGCTTTCTATCTCCTTAGAAGCTCAGTATTCTCATGGCATTTCTTCTCATGACCTATAGAAAGTCGTGGAAGCAATGGAGCTGATATGGATGCACATGAAGTGAAGTGAGTGCGCCTGATTAAGTTGCTGGGTGTTTTCCCCCTGAGGGGCTGGAATAACAAGTTTCCTCATCCACATTTACTGTCTTCGTCTCTCAACGCTCTCGCTCTCCGGTTTTTCTCAGTAAATATAGATAGGTAAGTTGTTCCTGTGTTCATTTATTCAATAAATATTTATTTTGTGGCTAATAGTTTCAAGGCATTATGCTAGGGGGTATGAGAAGAAAGCAAAACTGGAACCTGAGGCTGCCAGGGAAGGCTAGTTTAAGGATTATGTGAATGAGCACTGATGAACAGAAAATCATACTAGTTGTCAGGGGAAGATAAGATGTGTGGGGCTGGTATATGACATAGTGAGAAAAAGGGGATAAGGTCAGGAGCAGAGAATGAACGAGGAGACGTGTGTGTATGACGCTGTGCTCAAGAGATAAGCTGCTCCGCTCAGATGTACTGTGTCACAGAGATAAGTTGTTTAAGAAGTGGCGGGGGGGGGGGGGGGGGGGGGTGGTTGTTGCTTAGAGTGATGATATTAAGAAGGCTACTGCAAGCAGAATGAATGAAATGTTTAACACCAAATGAGCAAAGCTGTGATTTAGGCCATTTTTCCTTTGGAAGAGAAAGCTCAAGGTATCAATGTTAGCAATTTGGGTGCTCCATGTAAAAAGATGTTCAAGACACACATGGCTTGATTTGTAGCCTTTGTGTATTCTTAGTGTTACTGGGAGACCAGCAACAACTGCTGAAGTGTTGGAGTAAGGGGCTTAATGTTTTCATTTTTTCTTCCTATTAAACTGAATATTTCATTTAATATTTAAGAACTCAGCCTTATTCATCTACCTCTTTAAATCAGTCTCACATGCTTCTGGGAATTCCCACTCTTCCCCCCACCCCCCAAGTTTTTTCTTGCTCTCTCTAGCTCAATCTTGTCATCTTAGTAGGTCAGAATATCTCCTATAACTTTGAAACTGGACACTGACATTGTTGAGTCAGCTAAGGATGGAGGAGAGAACTGGTCTCAGCATCAGAGGTCCCCAGGAAGGTGTATACTATGAAGGGCAGGCTTTTGCAAACTACTGTTTCTCCCTTATCTCTGCCTGCTTAATCTCCCATCTTTCCCCTGGCAATCATTAATCATCAATCATCATCATAACACGATTTGTTGCTAAAAATTAGGGTTTGCTCAATCAGATTAGGTTCAAGAAGCGTCGAGGTACTTCTCTGGAATGATCCACTTCTGCGACATGGTCACTCAGGTCATTCTCCTTCTATGTACAAAGTTCTTCCAACAACAACAGCAAAAACTATCCGTACAGCTTTCTTACTAGAACTCTTGTTAAAAACAAGATAAGCATAATATATTTTGAGCACATTAGTGTTTTCTAATGAGAAAGTCCAAATTTTAATATGCAGTAAAAACTTAAATCAAAGGCATATCTGCTAATGGTAGGCTTCTTGGTACCATTCAACTAGCAAGTGTTTGCTAGAGAATTCCTTATTCTTGTGTCTTCCATGCCTACTTGAAAGGCAGAGTTTACTAAACTTTGCATCAGAAAGTTTATGAATTTTACTCATTATTTTAAGATTTTCTACTAGGAAGTGGTCTACACTGGATGGTTTTTATCCATTTAAATGAGGTGAAGTTTTTGGTCATTAATGATGACTAATTTCATTGATACTTTTCCTTTTCATCGGTTCACAATTCTGGAAACACACATTCTTTTTTGCAACTATGATCATTTCTTAAAACCCTCCAAATTACAAAGCAATAAACAGTAGCTAAGAATATGATCTCCATACTCCTGGTGGATTTTATTCATCGTCTCATCTATTACTAGCTGAAAAATGTAATCTATCACTTTGCACTTGTTACTTGATCTGTTAAAGGGGGTAATAGCTGTACTCTTCTCAGAGGTTTTAAGGTGCTTAGAACAATGTCTTACACATAGTATGTGCTTAATAAATATAAGTATTCATATTCTTTCCCCAGAACACATGATTTGTGAGGGAAAACATTCTTGTCCTTTTTTTTTTTTTTTTTTTTTTTGCTTTATTCTTGTCCATGTTATTTTTTTGCTTTATTCCTGGTGCTTAAAAGTCTGGATGGAGTTGGAATTCAATGGATACTTACTAATAAGATTCAACAATGAAATATGGCTCTGTTTTACACACACGCGCACGCACGCACACACACACACACACACACACACACAAATGAAAGCTTGTCCCTGGATGAGCTGACTTTTCCTCTGTGTAACATGCTCCTCTTCTGACATGACTATGATCAGATTATCACTACAAATTTCACAGCTGTCAGTTCATTAACCCACTAGGTGTCTAAGTTAATACTGATGTGATATTATTGGTACACTTGCTACCCATACTATAAATTTAAAAGTACCCCTTTCTGTGTTGCTAATTGATTTGATCATTACCTTTATGAACAGACGGTAATGTTTTTTCCTGGACAGAGAATTCCACACATTTAGGTATACTCTAAAATCACATAGTGAACGTTAATTGAAGTTTTATGGAACTAAGTTAAACTGAAGATTTTGGTGATGACATTTTAAGGTTTTACATTTCTTTTAAAATTAATCTCTAAAAATGTGGCATAGAGCTAGAACATTATCTAATCTTACCGAGAAAAATAATAATAGTTCTGGTTATTGCAGGATTCTCAGTTATACTAAAGCTAGTGTTGTAGGCTAGTTAAAAGCAATGGCTCTCAAACTTGAGCAAGTGTCAGAATCTGCTGGAGATCCTGTTAAAAGGGATTGCTGAGTCCCACCCACCAGTTTCCGATTCAGCAGGTTCTGGGGTGGGGCTTAAGAATTTCGTTTTCTGGGGGCACCTGGGTGGCTCAGTGGGTTAAAGACTCTGCCTTCGGCTGGGGTCATGGTCTCAGGGTCCTGGGATCAAGCACCGTATGGGGCTCTCTGCTCAGCGGAGAGCCTGCTTCCCCCACCCCCCACCCTGCCTACTTGCAGGGTCTCTGTCTGTCAAATAAATAAATAAAATCTTAAAAAAAAAAAAAAAAGAATTTCCTTTTCTAAAGCTTATGAGATGTTGCTGGTATTGAAGGTACAGCAAAGCCACTTGAAGAATGATTGGATTAAAGTTTCCTATCTAATGATAAATTGTTAATTAATGGTAATTACTTCAGTCTCAAAAAGGGAAGATTTGGGGAGCTATTTTCAGTTTTTTAGAGGGCCACAAATTAGGAAAAGGACAACTGAACATTCTAGATGTGTCTTTTAAGGATTAACCAATGTGTGAAAATTACAAAGAATATTTTAGCTCAGACTGAAGGAAAAAAAAAATTACTTTCTGATAGCCAGGGACTACCCAAAGGTGGTTGAGGCCATGAGTTCTTTGTTGGGGGAGATTCTTTAAGTTAGAAGTGTATGATAAAGAAAAATTCAGAGTGGGTAATAATTTGGCACTATGTGGCATGGGGAATATATTTTAATCTTGAGGCTATGAATCAAAGAAACTTTTAAAAATTATCTATTTGAACTGAGGATCATAGAGAAAGAGAGGGAAAAATAAAACAAGATGAAATCAGAGAGGGAGACAAACCATAAGAGACTCTTAACTATATAAAACACACTGAGAGTTGCTGGAGGGCAGGGTAACTGGGTGATGGACATTAAGGAGGGCACATGATGTAATGAGCACTGGGTATTATGTAAAAGCACTGATCTCTACCTCTGACATTAATAATGCATTATATGCTAATTGCTTGAATTTAAATAAAATAAAATAATTTAAAAATTAAATGCAGTGAAAAAAAATTGTCCATTTGAATTACTATCTCTAAGCAAGATATCTAAAACATTTATCATTCCAGGAATGATTAGTCATGAATAGCAAATTGGTTTTCTGTGAATGCTGTAAAAAATTAACCCAAACTTGGTGAGTTATCATAACAAATATATTATATCAAAGTTCCAGAGGCCTGGAGTTCAAAGTCAAAGAGGAGTCCGGACTGCAATCTGGTTGGACACCCTAGGGGAGAATTCATTCATTCTTTGTTTCATTCAGCTTCTGGTGGCTGCTGGTACTTTCTGGTTTGTGGTGGCGTCACTCCCACCTCTGCCTCTTTGATCACATTGCCTACTCCTTTTCCATCTCTGTCAAAACTGCTCTGCCTTCCCCCATAAGGACACTTGGGATTGTATTTAGGGCCCACTTGAATAATCCAGGAGAATCTTCCCATCTTGACATTCTTGAATTAATCACATCTGCAAAGACTTTTTCCACATAAGATAACATTTACGGATTCCAGGTATTAGAGCTTAACATCTTTGGGGGCTATTATTTAATATAATACAAATTATAAATCCCATCTTTTCTTTCTTATACTCTTACGATGCAAATTACTATGTACAGTATTCTTACTATGTAAGATGTTCTTTTTTTCTACTTTTAATATTTCTGCTATAATGCAAATGAAGGAAAAGACAGAAGACAATTTTACTTATCAATTTTCCTACATGAAAAATTAAAATTTTTGTCAAAAATGAGATTTTGTATAGCATATAGATTATATTTTTCCTGACAAGTGTCAAGAAGGGTGTTTTACTACATTCTGCTCTTCTCTGGGACATACAGCAATTAATCTCAATAAAACTGATCTACTTTATATTTAAGAGCAGACCTAGTCAGCTGCTATCATGGAAAAGTAAGCAAATGGCTATTTACAAGATTATTAAAATAGTTTTAACAAGTATTTAAAATAATAAAAAAACTATTAGGAGTCTACGTGTCAATATTTATGTTTAGTAGACAAATTCAGCAAATCAAATTCATTGAAATTGAAAAAGATCAGTGAACTTAGCATGTTTTGTGACTCAATATACAGTTCTTGAATTGTATTTTTCTAAAAATCCTGTGAAAATAAAAATAATATTCATTTTTTCAAGTCGTGCTTATCAAGAATACTAAACATTTAGATAATTGACCTCAGTTTTTATATTCAACATATTTTTGAATATTTTGCCAAGAGTATTTGTTAAGCTTGATTTTTATCTTATTGCTTATTAGCAATTAAACATCAAAACTTTTAATTAAATCAAATTGTTACCTTTTAAAATTGCCAGGTTGCATTTTTTATTTTTATTTTTTTTCAGGTTGCATTTTTTGAATCAGCTTTATTGAGATGTACTTCATATGCCATATAATTCCACCTTTTAAAGGATATAATATAATACAATGGATT
The DNA here is from genome assembly GCF_922984935.1 of Meles meles. Classification (NCBI taxonomy): domain Eukaryota; kingdom Metazoa; phylum Chordata; class Mammalia; order Carnivora; family Mustelidae; genus Meles; species Meles meles. The sequence goes on from NC_060070.1 coordinate 39,253,190, forward strand.
TTAGTATATTCACAGTTATACAACTATAACCATTCTCTGATTCTAGAACATTTTTATCATCTCCTCCCCCAAAAACCTCATACCCATTAACAGTCATTCCCTATCTCCACTGACACCTGCAGAAAAACAATAATCTACCTTCTGTCTATTTTGAACATTCATATTAAAAAAAATCAGACTCAAAAGTATTTTGTAACTGGTTTCTGTCACATAGTATATTTCCAAGATTCATTATGTTGTAGCATGGATCAGTATTTTATTCTTTTTCATGGCCAAATCATGTTCCATTGTAGGAATATAGCATGTTTTGTTTAGTCAGTATCAGTTGAACAGTTTGGTTTTTTTCTACTTTTTGACGACATGAATAATGCCGACACAAACATGGGCAGGCAATATTCAATATTAAACAAAGAAAATCATCTTGGAAATTGTGCTAAGAAGATCTGAGTGTGTTTTGAAAACTTTTAGAGCAAGAAAAATGAAATTTAATGATAAATCAGTTATTATAATATACTCAAAGAGTATATTATATAAATCTTGACTTTATGGTTCTAAAATCTTAGGTTCCTAAAACTGGAATTACAGTAAGAATTAATCATTCTCCCTTGCCCCACATATACTGATGATTTAGAGAATAGAATACACAATAGAATTCTCCTCTATACCTTGAAGTAGGGAAAATATAAAACGTCTATGGAAAACAGAAAGGTCCTTGCTCTCCCTAGTTTACTTGATCTCAAACTTCTCTGAAAATTAAACTAACTGTATTATACTTGATCTGTAAACTTGATCTCTAAATATTAATTTGAATTATTTATTTATTTGTCAGAAAGAAATAGTGATATAAATGCTACAGCAGGTACTATATGTCAATATCCCAAGAATGTAATCTGTCATTTTACCTAGTGAATAACTTATGATAGAGACTGAAATCGAGAAATAATTTTTATGCTTTAGCCTTTCAATTACTAACAAAAAATGTAATACTTTTGACAGCTTTGAAAAGATTCTGACTATCCAATATCAGAAACAAACAAAAAGAAAACATTATTTGAAAAGAAAAATTTGGAAAATTTAGAAAAAACATGCTTCTTTTTCATGAAGACTTTATTTTTTCAAAGCAGTTTTAGTTTCACAGCAAAATTAAATGAGAGGTGTCCTGATTTCCCATACACCGTCTTCCTTAGTATCAACATCCCCACAAGAGTGCCATATTAGTTACAGTTAATGAACCTGTATTGACACATCATTATCACTCAAACTCTACTATTTACTTTAGAGTTAATTCTTGGTGTTGTATACTCTATACAATTAGACAAATGTACAATGATATGTATCCATCATTATGGTTTCATACAGAATATTTTTACTGCCCTAGAAATCCTCTGTACTTTTTTTATTAATCCTTCCCCTTGTCCCAACTCGGGCAACCACTGATTTTTTAGTTGTCTCCACAGTTTTTCCTTCTTTTTTTTTTTTTTTCATAGTTTTTCCTTTTGTAGAATGCATTTTGCTGGAATCATATAGTACAGAGCCTTTTTGGTTTGCCTACTTTCAGTTGGTAATATGCATTTCAGTTTTCTCTTTGTATCTTCATGGTTTTGGTAGCTCATTCCATTTCAGCACTGAATAATGTTCTGTTATCTGGATGTGCCACGTTTTATTCATTCACCTGCTAAAGGACATCTTGGTTGCTTCCAAGTCTGGCAATTATGAATAAAACTGCTATAAATATCCATGTGCCATTTTTGTGTGGATGTAAGTTTTTAACTCCATTGAGTAAATACCAAGGAGCACAATTGTGAGATTATATGGTTAGAGTATATTTACTTTGTAAGCAGCCACCAAACTGTATTATTTTGCATTCTCGCCAGAAATGAATGATAGTTCCTGTTGCTTCACATCCTTGTTTGCATTTGGTATTGTTAGTGTTTCAGATTTAGCTATTGTACTAGATATGTAGTGTTATCTCATTGTTTTAATTTGCATTTCTCTTATGACCTATGATATGGAGCATATCATATAAACATTCATATGTTTATATGCTATCTGTATATCTTCTTCGGTGAACTTATGTTAAGGTCTTTGGCACTTTTTAAAAAATGGGTTGGTTGTTTTCTTGTTAAGTTGTAAGAGTTCTTTATACAGTTTAGATAACAGTTCCTTTATTTAAAAAAAATGTATTATTTACTTTAGAGAGAGAGAGCATGCACATGCATGAGGGGGGGAGGAGCAAAGAGACTCTTTAAGCCCCCTTCCTGCTGAGTGTGGATTTTTTTTTTTTTAATATTTTGTTTATTTTTTTGACAGAGAGATCACAAATAGGCAGAGAGGCAGGCAGAGAGACAGGCAGAGAGAGGAAGGGAAGCAGGCTCTCCGCTGAGCAGAGAACCCGATGCGGGGCTCGATCCCAGGAGCCTGAGACCATGACCTGAGCCGAAGGCAGAGGCTTAACCCACTGAGCCACCCAGGTGCGCCTGCTGAGTGTGGATTTAAGGGCCAGGCTTGATCTCATGGCCCTGAGATAGATGATGACCAGAAGTGAAATCAGGAGTCTGATGCTTAACCAGCTGACTGAGGCAGCCAGGTGCTGCAGATAACTGTTCTTTATCAGATGTGTGTTTTGCAGATTTTCTCCCAGGCTTTGGCTTGTCTTTCATTCTTTTGCCACTATCTTTCTTGGAGAAGAAACTTTCAATTTTAATGAAAGTCCAGCTTATCAATTATTTGAGAATTTTTAATCATATAGTTGACAAATATTTTCATGAAGTGCTGGTTTAATAAGAATATCTTAATGTAAACCTGAGTATGTTCTCAACATACTGATTTTAGAGAGGTTACTAGTTTTTTCTACACAGTTGGATTTTAAAGATTCAACAAAATAACCAATAACAATTCTAATAACTTACTTTATGTAACAATAATTTATATATTTCCAGAAATTGCACACTCCGTACCAAAATAAACAAAAAAGGCAACAATATAGGTCCATCTGCCTCATATGTAAGCTGATAAGAAATAACTTGGTAATAAGGCCATCCATATCAGTTTTACTCAAGTGCTACAAAAGACTGCATTTATTAAATAAATGTGAAATAGTGCAAAGTTTATGCACTGCATTTTAAAGTTAAGCTAAAATTATAAAGTAAATTATTGAACCAAAATGCAAATGCCTGCATTTTTGTTAAAATTTATAAAGGCATTATATTTGTTTGAAAGATAAAAAAGTCTTACACATGAACTTTAGGAAAACCAGGATCACTTAGGCACCCTGCCTTGACTTCTCTATTGCAATCTATTGCAGGTAGAGTAGAAAATTTGTTAGTCCCTTCCATTCCTCAAACTCTGTTTTTTTAAATACTATCTTTGGATCTCCATTATTTTTGGAAAAATTATGGCTAGATGTTTAATCAAATCTTGTTTATTTTACTCCAGAAAAACATGCAGCCTAAGCCATATTCCTTTAATCACCAGATTGCAACAGAGAGAATTAAGATATTATTTGACCACAGGTTGTCATAAAGTGTGAAAATGCAGTATGCGAATTTATATGCTTTCTTGTGTCTTCTATGCATTCTGTAAGCTTTTCCCATTTCCCTTTTTCCCATGGTTATAGATTTCAAGCATCTGAATTTTATTTTAAGTCAATTGGAAACATTAGGTTGATGTGGATTATACACAGGGGATCTGAATGGGAAACTTGTTTATTTCATCCATATGGGTTTATTGTAACTTCACCAGAAAAGCCTACAAAAGAGCACCTCAGTGAGAGAAAAAAATGGCATTATTTTTATTTTCAACTCCAAAAGGGAAAACTAAAATTTCATCCCAGGGAGCATTCCATCTAACCAGATCACTCTTATGTTAACAGAATCCAAGCCACGTGGCACTGCCTTACACTGCTGAACTTAAAACTACTTATTATTGTGCCCCCCTGGAAATCTGATACAGTTTGAAATTCAGAATACTCAACATCACCTGACAGATTTCTCATTTCAAATGATCAAAACACCATAGAAATGCAGGGATCTATGACCCTTTATTCTGGAGTGATGATGTTTACTCTACTTGGATGCACAAAGGGCCTTGTTTGTACTCTTGTTTCCTTTCAGTTGCAGAATTAGGACAAGCAAGGGCATGCTTCTTTAAGAAGCTTTCTCTAAGCTTCAATTATGGTCCTTTATTACAAGGTGACATTGTCTTTAGTACATGAGACTTAAGTTCTCTCCCGAATGAGTCATACTGGGTTACAGTATCTGAGATAAGCAGACTTCTTCAAACTTATTTTTCCAGTCTTTCTCTTAGACATGAAGTTATTTGGAAAGCTCTGGAAAGATGATAACTGTGTCTTAGTTTCTGGTTTCTATGCATTATCAGGGGCTTTAGAAAGAGTTTAAGCCAAACAATTTAAACATTTAGACATATCACAAAGGAAACCATGAATACCTAAACATCATAAGAGGACAAAAAAAATCCATTAAGTGGTGGGTGAATTTCACAATTTCTGACATGGAATGAAGCCTGAAAGGGTTAAGCATTTATTAACCCTCCAAAGGCAGAAATTTTTTTAAGGGTTGATTCCTCAAATTTATAACTTAACAATTTCAAGTTCTACTTCTAAAAGTTATGTATATTATTTTCCCTCAACCTTAAAAATAGCCCTGTTCTGAATTTTTAAGAAACTTAAACTGCAAATACAGGACGAAAAACATTTCTGATTCAGGAACATATGTATGGCTAGCTAGGGACCTAGAGCAATGGACTGAGAGACAATACAATGTATCGATAACCACAAATGGAAAACGTAGTTTAGAGATAGTTTCATTTGCAACAATAGAGAACAGTTACTGAATGCTTAATGGCATTATTTTTATTTTCAACTCCAAAAGGGAAAACTAAAATTTCATCCCAGGGAGCCATCATTTTACTTAAATATGAGTACAGCCCAATACTGTAATTTTTATTTTGTTCCACTTTATAAAGATGAGGAAAGAACTGAAGGACAGAGACTGTCCACTATCTTGCTCAAGGTCATACATAGGACCAGGAGATGGGAAAACGGAGCTCAAGCCCAGGCAGCTTTAGTGATCTTGCTTCATTTCTTGCAGAAAGGATTTCTAAAACAGTTTTAGGAAACTAATATTTTATGAATTCCTAGAAAGTACATTATGCAATAGCTATCTATTTCAGTTCTGTTTAGGTTAATAGATACGTTTGCCTTTGAATTGATGGTGTAAGTCAAATTGATTGTTTATCTTTTAAGGAGGAGAAAAGCAATGCCCTAGTAACTGACCTAAAGCTAATTGATTTAGTAAAGCTGCAAAAAGATTACTTCTCAGAAAGGGGCTAGTTTGGAATGAGTAAATTTATTTCCTTACCAAACAATTCTGTAATGGCTCAATTGGATTTTGAAGTCCTTTATGTTACTAGAAAAGACTGTCTTCCCTAGTTGCATAAGTAATTGTCTGCCTTTTACTTTCCTTGCCCTAAAGCAGGGAGTGACAAAGTTTTTCTACAAAGGACCAGATAGTAAATATTTTAGGCTTTCCAAATGACGTGCCGTCTCTTGTCACATATTCCTCTTTGTTTTCTCTTTTGCCTTTCATAATCCTTTAAAATAATTCAAAATTCTTATTTGGGAGCTGTACAGAAGCAGGTCGCAGGCCAGGTTTGTTTGGGTCAAGAGCCTCTGGTTTGCGGACCCCTCCTGCAGAGAATTCTGTATGTGTCCTTGTCTCCTAGAAGTTCCAAGATAATGATCACTCAGAGTTTGCTATACATAGTGGTCATTAAAATTCTATATACATATGTGTGTGTGTATACATATACATATAAAATACATATAAAGAATATAAAGGGATAGTTATAGGGATTACAAAATTTGACTTACAGATTTTTATTTTCATAGAACTAACTCATCTTATTTCCGAGTTCAAAGTGCTTTGCATGCCATGGAATAATCTGCCTGTTTTTCTTACACAAGGCCTTTATAAGTGCTATTTGAAGATTTTCTGGGAAAATGTAATTCAGAAGAACTATGTTAACATCTTTATGTTCATTCAGGGTACATTTTCATAATGGTCAATCTGCCTTTAAATAGATGATACATTACTGAAGAGATTTCTGTTTTATTTTATTCTTTTTTTAAATTAATAATCCTCAGTTTGTTTCCTGAGATTAAGAGTCTCCCTTCCCAGTCCCATTTTGTTTCATTTTTTCCCTCCCTACCTCTCACCACCCCTGCCCTGCCTCTCAAATTCCTCATATCAGAGAGATCATATGGTAATTGTCTTTCTCTCATTGACTTATTTCGGTGTTCTAAACATCTCTAATGGTATTTCAACTTTTTCAACTTTTGTCTTTCTAGAATACCTTCTTTTCTGTGTTACCAGCATGACATCACTGAACACAGAGCCAGGGTGAGAAACGTATAATTAGCTTTCACAAGCTGGTGCCACCAGGCTCTAGATAACCACTGTCCTGAGTTCATTTTATGCCCACAGATAAAAAAATAATAAATAAACAAATGACAGTCGGGACTGTTTTTTTGTTTGTTTTGTTTTGTTTTTTGTTTTTTATTCAACACTGTTTCTAGCTTGAGTGAAAATTGTCATTTGCAATCTGTTCATACCACAACCCAAAGAATAAGTTGCCTTGGGTGCTAAGTGATAATATTAGAAAATATCTTTAATCCTAGAGTATAAATTTGGGTTTGGAGGCATCCAGTCATTTAGTAACACTTTTGTTGAATAGGTAGGAAGGACCTTGCTGTCCTCCCAGCATTTTGTTTTGTTTTGTTTTATCCCAGGTGATCCCTTGAGAATACGGGTCTTCCCTGTGTAAATCCTTCAGGTGGTGAATAAGGGTAATTCCAGGCCAGGAAAAAGTATTCCTGGTGAATGTTTCAGGGAATATCTTTATTTTATTTCTGGATTTTAAGCAAAGGTCTTGTAGCATATCATTCTTGCCTGTATTATATCATTGTTCCTGTTGTTTTAGAATTATTTGCATGCATGGAAGTTTCCTCACCAGATTTTTTTAAAGCTTTTGGATGGGGGGAGAAACACTTTTCTTGTTATAAAATCTTTTTTTTTTTTTTTTTCCCTAGTGTCCACCATACTTTATGACACAGAGAGGACTTCGTGAATATTTTGTTTTATTTATGAATATACAGAGAATAGCAATTATGTATGTATGAAAAAAACACAATATAGGACTTGATTACAGAAATAGGTGTGACCTCTTAACACTTCTTTTTCATATTCTTGGCATTTATAACAAAGTGTCATATAACATTCTAATCAAGTGGCAAAATCAACAGATCAAAGTACAGGTGCATTCTTTGTTGTACATGGAATCCTGCTTCTGATAATGAATCTGCCACCACTAATTGATTTGCAGGTGCACTCATTTCTGAAGTCTTAATAACATTCTGGGCAGATTAGCAGGTAGATCCCATCAGACTCCTTCTGAGATAGCAATAAAACAGTTTCATTTTAATCATATACAACAAGCCAAAAATATGATTGAGGAAAACCTCACGTCTACAGACAATTCGCAGGGCCTCCTATGCAGTTTCTTTCTATATAATTTGGTTTGGCTAATGGCATTGCGTTGGATGTGCCTAAAATAGCTTTTTAGTTGATTGTGAGAATGTAGAACTAGCATGTTAAGACATTAGCCTCCAGAAATGATAACTGCAAACAACTAAAAAATGGGACGAAATATGTACAACTTTGTGAAAGCATAAATAAGACAAGGAGAAAACAGTGGGCCGGAATGAACAGCAAGGATGTGAGTGTGTCATCTGGGGCGACATTTGCCCAGAAGACATATGTAAATTTAGAACAAACAGACCAACTACTTTTTCCTGAGATTCTTTTTTTTCAGTCAGAAATATAAAGTATAATATAAATATAATAAAATCCGCTTTTTTAGAGTGCACTTCTATAAGTTTTGATGAATATGAACAGTTGTAAAACCCAGCGCTGCAATGAAGATACGGAATTCCATCACTCTGAAAATTTCCCTGGTGTCACTTTGTTGTCGCTCTCTTGTCACCTTTTTCCCCAAAATCCAGCCCCTGAAAACTACTGATCTGGTTTCCATTTCAACGGCTTTGTCTGTTTAAGAATGTCATGTAAATGGAATTGACGCTCGAGCATTTTAAATCAGGCTTTGATTTTTAACATAATGTTTTTAGATTTATCTAATATCAAGTATTCCGCTGTATGAATATGCCATAATTTGTTTCTCTAGTCACTAGGTGATGAATATTTGGAATCTTCCCACTTTGGGTCTGCAAGGAATGAAGCTATGAACCCTGTTGCACAGGTCTTTGCGTGAACCAAAGTTCCGTTTACCTTGGTTAGACACCTAGGACTGTGATGGTATATCATATGGGACGTTTATGGTAGGTGTCTATAGCTTCATGTAAGAATCTAATGTGCTGTTTTTCAAAGTGGCTCTACAATTTTACATTCCCATCTGCCACTGATAAGTAACCCAGTTATTCTGGGCCATCACCAACACTTGGTGTTGCCCATTCTTCTTTCTAATTTTAAGCATTCTGATCAGTGTGTAATGGAATCTCCTCGTAGCTTTAATTTGCATTTCCTGAAACTAATGGTGTTGAGCATCTTTTCATGTACTTATTTGCCATTCATATATTGTTTCTTGGTGAAGTACTCTTTCAAAATCCTTACCCCTTCTTCTCATTCAAATTGTGCTTTTTCTCTTCTTATTATTGAGTTTTAAGAGGTTGTTGTTTTTTTTTTTAATGTACTCTGGATAAAACCACTTTAAGATATATAGGTTTCAACTGTTTTCTCCCAGATATTGAATTATCCTTTCATTTTCTTTCCAGTACCTTTTGAAGAGAAGTTATTAGTTTCGATAAAGTCCTATTTAGATAATTTTTTCTTTTATGATTCGTATGAATGGTATTCTAGCGAAGAAATCTTTGGATCACACATGGTAATGAACATTCTTTCCCTGTGGTTTCTGCAGTTTTATGATGCATTGAGTTAATTTTGCATACGGTGTGAGTATGGATTAAAGTTCTTTTTTGTATATAGATGTGTGAATGTTCCAACTTTTTGTTAACAAGAATCCTTCTTCACTGAATTAGCTTTGCACTTTTGTCAAAAATGCATTGATCCCGTGTGTGTGTATTTCTGGGCTCTCCTGTTCCATTGATTGATTTCATTTTATAAATACAGCATATTTTGATTATTTTGGTTATGATACCTTTATAATGACTCTTTAAATCAGGCACTGTAAGGTGTCTAATTTTGTTCCTGTTTTCTCAAAGTTGTTTCGCTATCCCATTTTCTTAGGTATTCCATATATTTTTAGAATCTGCTTACTGATTTATATGTAAAATTCTGCTTGGATTTTATTGCAATCGATTGCTCCTTAACTGTGTTGAGTTTACTGATGAGCCAGTTAAAGGAATTACTCATCTCTAATACTGCGTTGCTGATTTTTGTTTGCTTCATTTGGTTCTTAAAGTCTGTCTTTCTGTTCAATTTCCACATTTGTTTGTAAACATTTCCCACCTTTCCTACTGTATCTTTTAGCCTATTCGTCACAGTTATTTTAAAGTCTCTGTTTGATAACTCAATATATGATTCATATCTAAATCTGATTCTGTCAATTGCTTGTTCTTGTGATAATGTCTTTATTATCTTGTTTTTTAATTCTTATAATTTCACAGAATTTTCCCTCTTGGACAATCCTGTAAGAAAAAATAACCTCCTTTCCTTCTTTGAACTCAACTTATTTTGACCTGAGAATTTTTGTATTTGAAATTTTTTTGCTGGGATGTTCTTAAACCAGATATTAGCATATTTGCTTCCTTGGTCTCAGCTGGAATGTCTCATCAGGGAGAACTTTGCCAATTATTCAAATTCAAGTTTCCCCGTAGGTATTTCTGTTATTTACTGTTATTATCTTATTATTTGAAAATTTTAATTACTGCTCCTTAATATTATAATATTCCTTCTTAATATACTTCCAAGGGAACATATGTTAAAATATTGTCTTAGTACTTAGGCTTATAAACAACAGAATTTATTTCTCACAACCTGGAGACTGGAAGTCTGAGATCAGAGTGCCAGACTGGTTTGGTAAAGGCCCTCCTATGGGTTTCAAACTTTTTGTGTCTTTCTATAGCAAAAAGGACAAGCTAGTTCTTTAGGGCTTCTAATCCCATTCCTGAGGATTCTGCCTCATGGATTAATCATTTGCCAAAGGTCCTACCTTTGGCTAACACTATCACCTTGGCTATTAGTTTTCAACATACGTATTCTGGGGAGACCAAAACATTCAGACCATAACAGATATATTATCTACTGTGTCCCCAGTGCCTAAAGTAGTATCAGGCAAATAATTATTAAGTAAATAATTAGGCAATCCTTCCCAACTGAGAAAATGCTTTTAGCTTATATTCAAGGTCTTTCATTAAAACTTATGAAAACCTATGAACTTATTATGAACTTATGAACTTATTAAAACCTATTCTAGATATTTTATGTTTTCTATTTAGTTTTGTATGAAATTGTCTTTCACTTTATTTTCATAGTTGGTGTAAGAAAAATAATGATAATAGTCCACTTTATATAACACTGTTAGTTTTTAGTTTATTTTTTTCAGTTTTTTTTTTTAATTTTGGTGAGGAAAATATTTTTCCATGATAGTGATGATTGTGGTTCTCTTTCCTCTCCTGTTAAAAAAAAAAATTATCTTGAGTAGTGATTCTAAATTGGAGGAGTTAATCCTTTATTAGACTTTAGGTAGAAATAAGCAAGAATCCCATGAAAGGCTTTTTTCTAACCACCTAAGCCCCTATATAATTCTCTGATTTGTATTGGTAATAAAAAAGATTGAAGATGTATTAAATAAAAAGCACTATAAGATGAGTGATAAATTATATTAGTGAAATTAGGCATTTTTTAGTTGTTTCAGACATATAAGAAATGACTCTTTTTTTTCCCCTTAAGTATGGCATTGGTTATTTACATTTAGAGCCTTTATTTATTGTGTTGAATAGCCATTTTAATTAGAATTTTTTGTCTTCAGAAATTGACGTTTAATTTTGCCAAATTGTCTTTTGCATACTATTGAGATAATCTTTTCCCTTTGATTTAGTTATGGGATGAGTGCTACAAATAGCCTTCAGAATATTAAATTCTTCTTGCATTGGGGGATAAAGTCAATTTGATCATGTTTTAATTTTCTTTGAATACATTTATGTTAGATTTGTTAGTTTTCTATTAAGAAATTTTGCATATGTGGCAGAAACTCCCAACCTTTCTAAACAGAGCCTTTCTTTAAGCAGCAATGTGCTCAGCTAAGTGATAAGACCACTCAGCCTTTCTTGAATCTAGACATGGTCGTGTAACAAAGTTCCGCTTCTTCATTGCAAGCAGAAGTGTTGTCTGTTACTTCTACTAAGTTTTTTTTTTTTTTTTTAAGATTTTATTTATTTATTTGATAGAGCAAGAAAAGACAATTGGGAGCAGCAGAGGGAAAAGCAGGGAGGAGGGAGCCTGATGAGGGGCTTGATGCAAGGCTTGATCCCAGGACCCTGAGAACAAGGCCAGAGCAGAAGTTGTACACTTAACCAACTGAGCCACCCAGACTTCTCTCACCAAGTCTTCTTAAAAGAATCTCATGTAGCTTGGATATGTAGCCTTTGGTTCTTCTTCCTTCTCCTTTTTCATCCTTGAATTTTTATGTTACAGTTAAAGGTCTAGCAGCCATTCTAGACTATGATTTGAAAGGGAAGCCTCACACTAGTAGGAAAGTGGAAGAGAAAGGTACCGGGAACCAGGATCCCTGATGTTTTTGCATCTGGCATACCAGTCTTAACCGGCCTATATTTGGACTTCATTTATATGAAAATTTAACTTCTATCTTAAGTGAGTGCAATTTTGCATTTTCTGCTACTTCTCCTCAACCTAATCCTAGTAGATTAGGTTCATCCATAGTCATAAATAAGATTGGTTTGCAATTTTCCACTTTTTAAAAATCTATGCAGTGTTTTTGATACAAGATATGCTAATTTTGGAAAGTAATCAGGATGCTCTCAATCTTTTCCTTAATTCTGAAACAAATTAAGCATTTACCTTTAATAGTCAAGCACAGTTTTGGAAATACTTTTGGACAGTTTTCTTGCTTGTTTGTTCCAATGTTCTCCTTTTCCTGTGTTAGTTAGCATTAGCTTTTTTAAAAAAATTTTTTTCAAGATTTTATTTATTTATTTAACAGAGAAAGAAAGAGAGAGTGCAAGTGAGCATAAGTAGAGAGAGCTGGAGAGAGAGAAGCAGGTTCCCTTCTGAGTAGGGAGCCTCATGTGGGGCTTGATTCCAGGACCCTGGGATCATGACCTGAGCTGAAGGCAGATGTTTAATCGAGTGAGCCATCCAGGCAGCCCAGCATTAGTATTTTTTTAAATCATCCATTTCATCCAGTTTGTTATGTGCCAGTCTAATGTTTACTTCTTCTATATTATGCATTATACTATATATCATATATATACATAAATATTAAACATTCATCCATACTACTCCTTTTTCAACATTTTACCTGATTAAACTTAATATATGCCTCTAAATGTATGTATTCAGTTTTTTCAAATAAGTACATTTAGTGATAGTCATTAATTTGTTTTTATTTTGGCAGACATTATCTGTATGTGGTTTAAAGACCCAGCCTTCTCTGAAGAACTGTGTGTGTGAATGAGGCACTTCTGACCTAGTCCAGAGACTCAAATTCTGATTGGTCTAAGCCAGTCACCTTTTTCCATTCCTTTTTCCATTGATTGGTTTAGGCAAAAGCAAGATATATAATTATGGTTGAAAGATATGAAGGGAACTCTGTTGGTGAGTTTCTGGGATCACTTTTCCAATGTTTTAAAATAGACATGAAGAATACACATAGATGTCCTCATGCCTGGCAGGGACCTCTAGGAATGTTATAGCCACATTGTACATGTATGTAGACATGGCCTTTGATGAAATCCAACATACAGAGAATGGTGAAGAGAAGACCATCCCTGGAGCCCTTACTGTACTATACATGGAACAACTCTATATTTGGAGTTCCCGTTCTATGAGATAATACATTTTCTCATGGATCAATTCAGTTGAGTCAGTTTTCTGTACTTATGATTACAGGCTTTCTTATTAATACTTCATTTTTTCTAATAATTTAAAATTTCATGTTTTAATGTTTTAATTAATTTACCCAGTTATGCTTAGGTTTATTTTGTGTTCTCTAAGTTCTTAAGTTGCATATGACATAAATTTGCTTTACTGCTTCTGTATTTAATAATGAAATTTTCCCTAAGTGCAGCTTTTAGTTATATCACTAATAATGTATTAGTTTCATCGTTACAAAGCATTTTCATTATTTAGGGATTATATATATAGAAATGTGTATGTTTATATGTTGAAATATTTAAGTTTTGGTAATTTTAATTAGAGTACTGATGTCCATTTTCAGCCTTACTGGATTCAGATTAAAAAAAGGTAGTCAGTAGAATTATTCTTAAGATAAAATTATTATTTTGAGAAATAAAGGTATTTTCTTTGTCACCTACTCTATGATTAACAGTTTGATTAATATATTAATAAATTTAATTAGTATTAATATGTTAATTTATTCAATTTAATAGTACATAAAGTTCAGTGACTTTTTAAGCAATCTGTCTAGTTATTTTATCTCATCTTTTATAATCTTTTAATTTTTGCTTTCTTGGTCTTTTAAAAATCAATGTTTCCAATAATTCTGCTGATAATTTTTAAACAGTTTTAAATTTATAGATTTTCTTATATAAAATAAATGCAGAGATATTGCTATTTCCTCTAATTATCTAGTTCTTTTTTTGATTATACATATAACTCTGTATAAATACATGCCATAAAATTACTGAGCCCCCCAAATTATGGACTATTTTTATTTTATTATTTCAAATATATTAACTTCATGCACACATTGTTTGTCACAAATGTTCAGGTTCTCCAATGGAAATTGCTTCCTTATAGCCACTGTCAAAAACTGTGAATTTTATCCATAATATAAAAGGGTATTTTTAGAAGAGAAATATCACTACTGACATTTTTCTTGTGCTTTATTTATATTGAGTTTAATTTAATATTCATCAGCAAATTAATTTGGCCAACTGAATTCTTAGTCTATGACCTGTATAGTAAAGCTTTAGATGATTATTTCTAAATAGAACTTAACCTTACTTAAGAATAATATTTATGTCAGTATATTTTTCTCTACCCTCCCAGTGTGGGAGTGGTTATTAGTATTTTTTATTTTTTTATTTTTTTACTTAAATTCAATTGGTTACATATTGTGTATCATTAGTTTAAGATGTAGAGTTCAGCAATCCATCAGTTGTATATTACACTCAGTGCTCATTACATCACTTGCCCTCATTAATGCCCATCACCCAGTTACTCCATCCCACCACCCTTCCCCCTCCAGCAACCCTCAGTTTGTTTCCTAGAGTTAAGAGATATTTTTTAGTAGGAAAACCAACTATTTTCTGTTCTCAGCTTTCCATCTCATATTTAAAAATACTTCTAAGATTCAACCTTCCAAATATTAAAAATGGATTCCAACAGATCAGTGTACTAACTCGTTGTATCAAAATAAGTGTGACATGCATTTTCAAGCACCCTTTGGCACCACACTTGAATCATTCTCAGTAATATTATAGTTCTACATATAAAAGATGCTTAATGCATATATGTTGAATAAATGAATGGAATAACAAATCAATACATGTATGCAAAATTGACAGTCTTTCAAATTTAATGTGATGAAGAAAATAGTTTTTCGATCACCAAAATGAAGCTTTTATTCTTAAATCTACTTTTCATCTTAAAGTTTATTCAAATTATTAGCATTGATCTAAATATTATTATAATTGAACTATATTTTTAGCCCATATCATTATTTCTTAGGTATAATTAATAGCTATACATGATTTCATCTAGATGTATACATAAATTGACTGAGTCCTATAGAGCTGAGGTCCAATAGATATTATTAATATGTTCAATAATCCCTGAGTACTAACTATATGTTTTTAGGTGCATTGTTGAGTACATGTTGATTTATCCAAGTATTGCTAATTTGAAATCTTATTTGTTTTAAAACAAACAATAATTTGAGGATGATACGATACGTAGATATGTAGTAACAGTGATGGAATATATAGTAACAGGCAGTGATTGAAGCTCTGGCTATGAGCGGCATTTTATGAAGCTAAAATTACTAATAAAATTAGCCATAGAAAACCATCATATATGAGGCATCTTTAAAAAACAATTAAAGAAAAGAAAAAGAGCACATTGAAATGATACCACATCCCTCCATACATACACCAAATGACCTTTTTATAAGAAATAAATGAAGTGAGATGGCATTGCTGAAATAACAGAAAATCAAATGATAATGAACATGCTATAAGAATATACAACTGAATAAATGTTACATACAAAATTTGTAGATAATACTGGAAAAAATATTTTTTCTTTAGTTTTGGTTTCTCTTGTTATTATTTTAATTGAAATGTAATTGACATACAGTGTTACATTAGTTTCAGGTGTACAACATGGAGATTTGGCAATTCCTATCCTATGCTCAGCTCAGGTGTAGCTACCATCTGTCACCATACAACGCTATTACAATACAATTGCCTCTATTCCCTATGCTGTGTCTTTTATCCCTGTGAGTCATACATCCCTTTGAAGTATTTGTGGGTTTATTAAGACAGCTGTAAGTCTTAAGCCATTAGCAACATTTTAATTCTATATGTATAGGTAGTCTAGCGCTTTAATATGTGATTATCCCACATTTATTTTGAATAAAGAGAGGTATAGGATGTTTTATTTTGACCCTAAAGAAGTGTAGTGTATTTATTATGCCATAGAGGTTCAAAATAAACAGATGGCCTGTGTTTGTTTCGTTGTTTTATTTGTTTGTCTTCTCCTAGAACACTATGCATATAGGCTGGTAGAGAAACATGGGATCACTAGTGTTTCAAAAGATTTTCTTCTAGTTTTCTGCTTATTTCTATAAAAAGTAAATTATATTTATTGTTTTCCTTACAAACAGGAGAAAATAATCCAAAATGTACCCTTAAGGATGAAGAAATTATTCAGGACTTTCATAATGTCTACATATTTGAAATTTTGAAAACAAATGAAAAGCAAACATTTAACTAGGAGCTATATTCGAGGTAACTCACCTTTTTATTGTCCATAACAGACTAGTATCCAAGTATTTTGGAAATACCTGCCTTGGCCCAGTTGGCCCCATCTCTCGTAGCTAGGACATGCTCCTTGCTCTGCTTAGGTGGGGAAGTTCTAGCAACTCCTCTCTCACACTGAGGATGACTCAGCAGAGCCAACTGGTAAACAGGGCTTCATTTTTCTTAGGTTATTTATGCAGCTAATGTGTGGTAGCTGAAAGTTTTCAGGAACAGACATTAAGTTTTGCAGCTTGTTGAAGTCTTGCACTGCTTGTTCCTTACGGTCTATTAGTTTAGATTTAAGCTGGGGTGCATTAGGCACATCATTAATTCTGCTTGTGGAATTTAGTACCTCAAGCAAAGTCACCATCTTGGTAACTTTGTTAAGATTTCAATTTTACAGACACACAAAGAGTAAAAGAAAATTCACTAGATAGGTGCAAAAAGCTATCTGAACGGAGGGTTTCACAATGTCACTGGAAGCTGTAGTCAATAAAGAAAGCAAGTTCCTGCAACTAAGGATATTATCTGCATTTGATAGGTGTAAAACTATTACTCATAACGAAAATGTATTAAAGATATGTAAAGGTAATGGCAATGAACTGTCAAACCTGTGATTCTTAGAAATTGTGCTAATGTTGATCATTAACAGGATTAATTTTGTTTTAATTTGTTTCACTTGGATTTGTTTTGTTGCTTATACTGATTGTCTTTATAATGTTGAATTATATGCTACTTAAATATTTCTGCGTTAGGGTTTTATGGCAAACATTCCACATCGATTTCATATCTTGCTATTCATGGTGTTCTAGTTAATTTGATTAGTGATATAATAATACCAAATACTTGAAGAAGAATGTTGGTGTTTTTATAAATCATTGTTCATTAGCATGACAAAATTCAGTTTTTTTATAATTTATTATAAAATATGTCTATTTTATGATGGATTTTGCTTATGTTTATAAAAATTGAGAAATCCCCTTATCTGGGTAATACAATGATCACTGTAGCATCCAGACTCCCACATTCCCAACTGAGTTTCCATCTCTGTCAACAACGCTTTACATGATTATTGTTTACTAGTATCTTACCTGTTCATAGTTCTCTAAATAGTTGTGTATGTTATACTATACCAATAATAGTTTTATTATGGTGTAGTCTATTTAAAATTTGATGAATTTCTTCATTTAACAAATACTGTCTGATTGTCTGCTTTGTAGATATAAATCATATACACTAATGAAGCAGTAGTGGAAAAATATGTAATATTCTCCCATTGGTCTTTTAACTATATTAATTTCAATACAAGTTACTTTTCCAGTATGATAAGCACCTAGTGGGAATAGTTCCACTTACCAGTCTATCACTGGCCCTCTTTTTTAGTACATCTTTTATATCTGTATCCCTAGTCCCAATTCCATTTCTGATATTCACTTCTCTCCACCATATACTTTTCTAACAAAACTCATTTTCCAGGGTGCCTTGGTTGCTGAGTTGGTTAAGTGGCTGCTTTTGGCTCAGATCATTGTCCTAGGGTCCCTTACTCAGCGGGAAGCCTGCTTCTCCTTCTCTCTCTGCCAAGCCCCCTGCTTGTTCTTGCTCCCTCGCTCACTCTCTCTCTCTCAAATAAATAAAGTCTTTAAAAAATCATTTTCTCTGCTATATCCAGAATTATCAATTGATTTCTAGTTTTGGAAGGAAAATTCACTATATATCAATTTGTGTGTATCTGTTTGTTTATATTTAAGGAAACAAAACTCAACTCAAGGTAATGGAAGAGGGATTATAGAACTGGACATTGAAAGAACATCTCACCTAAATCTGCCCTGAAGTGAAATTGGACAGTCTTTCATCCTTGCATATTCAACTCCATGACATAAATAACAAGGCACAAAGAGATTAGCTAGTGGTGCAGTGTAAAAATATACTGATGTTTCACTTACCAAAATATGTTCAGATCTTTGGTTGTTGTTATGGATTGAATACCATACCAGTAAAAGAGGAGTTGGGCCAAGTACCTATGAATATGACCTTATCTGGGAAAAAGGTCTTTGTAGATGATTGAGTTAAGATGATGTTATAAGGTAGAGCCTAATTCAATGTGACTGGTGACTTATGAAATGTAACTTAGGGAAAAGGAAAATTTAGACACAGGATAGCAGGCATTCTGGGAGTGTACTATGTGGCAGTGAAGGCATCTACATATCAAAGAATGCCAGATTGCTGGAGGTGAGGTTGGGGGGTGGGACCCAGAAGCTAGAAGAAAGACATAGAACAGCTTCTTCCTCAAAGAGCTCAGAAGGAACCAAGCCTGCCAACACTGCGATCTCAGATTTTGAGCCTCCAGAACTGTAAGACAAAAATTTCTGTTGTTTCAGCAGCTTAGTCTGTGGTACTTAGGACAGCCCTAGCCAACTAACACAGTTGTTTTTGGATTGTTCTGTGAAATATATGTAGGGGTTGGGATGATGGTTCATACACTGAAAATTTTATCCAGCATCTTAAATTCTTGGTGTTGAATTCTTCCTTTGTATATCACCAGATGATTTCTGTGGCTCCAAAATTCTCTCCTTCCACTGGGTCCAGGTTTGTACTACTAAACCCAGGAAATCATCAGGGACCAGGGTTTGCGGAAGGTCTATTTAAAGCATCCAGAATCACCCATAAGCGGAGTCCTATTAACAACACAACACTTGAAAAGTCAATTCACACAATAAATCACAGTTAAGTTCTTCTACAATTAGTCTCTGCATATAAAAAGTTTTGAAAAACTTCTTAAAAGTTTTCACATGAGGGTAGATACTAGTTCAGTGATGTGATTTAGTAGTGAAGGGGAAAGAGGCAAAAGGGGCATTGTTGGTTTTCTTCTGAAAGTCATCTGTCTCCAGGAGGGTAACGGTCTACTTAAGCAAGGAGAAACAGCTATTAGCTTCTGTAGGTAAGGGAGACAGACAGTGTTGCTTTCTCTGGAATCAGTAGTTGGGGATGCACTAGAGGATTTGGAAGTCCTCTGTGTCTTTCAATTTCCCTCACAAATATCCCCCTTCCCTTTTGTTCCCATTCTTTTGGCTAATGACCTACTTTTAGACAAGACTTAGGTCAAGACTGAATTCAAATAAACTTTTAATTCAGAAACGTGGAGAAACATATTCTGGACTTTGGTTATTACTCACTCATCCCAGCAGATACAGAAATTAAAAAAAATATATTTTATAATCAGAGACTTCAGCTTCATTCTGTGTCTCAAGACAAGAAGATAGATAATTATTTAGGCATTCCACCACTGCATACTAAGGACATTAGGGTTCACATTATGAAATATATGGCGGTTGACTAGATTGCCAATTCCCAATATCCTAGATTTCTCTGAGTTTTGGGTTAGCAGCTTACTTTCTGATTCTATTTCCTATGTTATTTTTTTTTCTAAGATTTATTTATTTATTTGAGAGAGAGAGAGAGAGAGAGCATGAGCAGGAAGGGCAGAAGGAGAGAATCTGGCAGACTCCCTCCCTAAGCACAGAGCTCAGCATAGAGCTCTATCTCATGACACTGAGATCATGACCTAAGCCAAAACCAAGAGCTCGTTGCTCAACTGACTGCACCACCCAGATGCCCCATTCCTGTGTAATTTTTGTAGTTTTTGCTTTTGTTTTTTGGTTTAACACAAAGTGACTTCCTCTGTCTAAAGTTAAAAATATATATATATATTGGAAGGATATGGGGACCACACAAGATTGAAGGGAAAGTTGGAAGAAACAGGCTTGGAACAGAGAGAAACCAAGGGAATTCAGAAATTTTTATAAGCAGGAAATGTTTGTTAGCTTGTTATTGATAGATGCAGAAAACTACTCTAGGCAAATTTAATTGTTATTACTAAAAAGTTTTCCGCAAAAGCTAATTAAGTTTCTTGGTGAACTAAATTGGCTCACATGAAACTATGAGGATTATATTTTAATATGTTATAGATAGGCCCACAGCCACATTTTCCTAACACAATGATCCTTTCTAAAAGAACCAGTTTCATGTTACCCAAATCAGCAAGTCAGAGAGAGAGAGTGAATTTCAAAATATCTAAGAAAAGGGTACAAGAAGGATTTATGTCCCCCCAAACTAAAATTTTATGCTTTTCCTTGTCCTAGAGAAAGTTTCTTTTTTTATTTTTTTTAAATTTTTTCAACATAACAGTATTCATTGTTTGTTGCACAACACCCAGTGCTCCATGCAAAACGTGCCCTCCCTATTTCCCACCACCTGTTCCCCCAACCTCCCACCCCTGACCCTTCAAAACCCTCAGGTTGTTTTTCAGAGTCCATAGTCTCTTATGGTTCGCCTAGAGAAAGTTTCTATATGAATGGATATCCTTAAAATTTATGTATGTTTATTAGGCTATTTCTGTTTGCAAGTAACAAGCCCAACTTGAGTAAGTTTAAGCATAAAAGGTGTTCTTTGGCTTGCATAATCAACCAGTGAGGGCAGAATGGTTCTCTGGACAATGAGAATCGGAAAAAAAAGAAACATCAGCATTCTTTCTTTTTATTTTTTATGTTCCCTTTTATTTATGTTATACTTTAATTTCTCAGATTAAATTACATACATCAGTGGGTGACAAAATCTACGACAACCTCAAGTTCACAGGCCTAGAGCTCTGAGTCTAAAGAGAAAAAGGGTCTTCTTGTTTAGAGAGAATTTTTTTTTAAAGATTTTATTTATTTAATGACAGACAGAGAGAGATCACAAGTAGGCAGAGAGGCAGGCAGAGAGAGGAAGAAGCAGGCTCCCTGCCGAGAAGAGAGCCAGATGTGGGGTTCGATCCCAGGATCCTGGGATCATGACCTGAGCCGAAGGCAGAAGCTTTAACCCACTGAGCCACCCAGGCGCCCCTAGAGAGAATTTGAAGAAAAATTTCAAAGGAAAAACTCTAGTCACATGCCATTATAAGTGGTGGATGACCACAAGTCCCAATTTGGTAACAACATACCAGTTTTCCCTGCTTACGTCCATTATGCTATGATTATTAAAACCCTTTTCTTTCACTCTCCAAGATATCTTGGTTGAGATGATAAATTTTATGGTCAGTCTTATCTCCTATGGCTAGCATCACCTGATGGAACAAAAGAATCAGGGTGCTGTACTGATCAACCCCAGGTGTATATATTCCATCACTCCATGGGTGGAAGGTCTCTGCCTCCAAGGGACAGCCATGTGCTTGAGTAAAGAAGTTTCAATTCCTCTAGAGACCTCAAATTATATTGTGTGGCATTAATTCCCCAGTGGAATTTATTTACAGAAGTGACCAAATGAACCCAATATGAACTTTCAACATTTTTATAGACTATTATAAAGTAAATGAAATTTTAGGACACCAAGAATTTTGTGAGAATGCCAACGGTTTTTTTTTTCCCCCACAAAAGGGTTTCTGATGTATTCTTTGATGAGGATTCCATTGCTGTGTGCTAACCGTTGCTAAAAGGTGGAGGAAAAAAATGAAGATACATTTAGTTAATATACTAACCTGACAAAAGTGTGGGTATTTTCATTTCTCTTCCAAAATCTGGGGATACATTTAGTTAATATACAAACCTGACAAGATTGTAGGTGTTTTCATTTCTCTTCCAAAATCTGGGAACTAAAAATTTACTTTTTTTGTTTGTTCTAAAATATGAAACCTGGGGCGCCTAGGTGGCTCAGTGGGTTAGCCTCTGCCTTCAGCTCAGGTCATGATCTCAGGGTCCTGGGATCGAGTCCTACATGGGGTTCTCTGCTCAGTGGGGAGCCTGCTTCCCCCTCTCCCTGTGTCTGCCTCTCTGCCTACTTGTGATCTCTGTCAAATAAATAAATAAAATCTTAAAAAATATATGAAACCTGAGGGAATAAATGTAAATAGAAGGACTTTCAACTGAGAAATGCCCTTGTTAAGGTTTTATTCTTATTTTTTTCTGAGCTGGAAGGAAAGAGTATTGCAAAGAACTCTTATTTGAAATGAAAGAATAATATTAGTATTTTTTATTTATTTTTTATTTTATTTTTTTAGTTCAGAGAATCAGTGCCACTAGGAGATTTGTCAAAACTGCTGTCACCTGTGAGATAAGCAGGCTATGAAATACCTGGTTAGGGAACTGTTTGCGTTTTAAAGACAAATGATCTGAAAGGGCTTTTAATGAATGCTCAGTAGTCAGGATAAGGTGGAAAAAACAAACAATTGGTGAGGCAGGTATTCAGTTGTTCAGGTTATGTTTACCAAACTCTAGTCTATAGATCAGAAGGCATGAGAATATAAGAGAAAATACCAAATCAGAAGACTCAGCTTGGGAACTTCCCTCATCCATTTTTGAGTACCTGCCACATAGGAGGATCTTTGTTAATAACTTGATGAATGAAGTGATGGGAATTTAATATGTCTCATAAATCTGAACATCAGTCTGCCACATGTGTCATATTTTTACAAAGATGCAGACATAACTTTGGCTTATTCGTCCATAATTTTATAATTATTGTTGTTAACCCATTAGTAAAAACAAGTTTTCTTTGATAACTGAGCAGAAATAATGCTAACAAAGGCTGCGGAGTTCCAGACTCCTTTGAGAAACTGATGACACTTTGGAAATCTCCAGGGGGTCAGGGGAGATAGTAATAAGTACAGGACTTTTAAGGCAACTTCAGGTGATTCAAAGATGGCCTAATGATTCTTCATTAGATCTTTTGGAATTCTAAAGAAGACTTTGTCGGGGAGAGACAGCTATATAAAGAATCATGATCAAAGAACCAGGTTTGGTTCTACTATTACATTAACCGTGTGATTTGGAACAAGTTACTTGAATGTCTTGTTTTCAGTTTTTCATTTCTACTGTAAAGTCTTCTATCAAATTGTTTTCTAAAAAGGGATAATAGCTAGCTAATGATTTCAACAAAGACTTTATAGTAACTTGAGGAAGAGGGCTACTACTGTATCTATCTTGGTTAGAATTTGTAACATGAGGTGAAAATTTCTACCAGCATCTGAAGTCTGTCCAGAACTCCATCAAAGCATGCAACTGTTTCAGTTTTTCATAGTGGTACAATTACCTTTCTTAGCATTTCAGAGATATTACACAAAAGCAATAATTTATTTTGGCTATGGAGGTACAATTTTGGTGGAACATGATAGAGTCAGCTAATCTCTACCCAACATGGCGTCAGATGGAAGAATTTACCTGGGCTAGAAAATCTACTTCTAAAATGACTCAGTCTTATCACTGGCAATTTGATGTTCTAGTTATTGAGCTTCTCCATGGGGCAGCCCGGTTAGACTTCTTCACTGCTTGAGGATTGGTTTTCACAAGCAAATAGCCAAGAGATGCAAGTGGAAACTATCAGTTTCATAAAGACTGGACACAAAAACTGGCACTCTGCCATTTTCACCATATACCATTAGCCAAGCAGTGATAGAGCATGGAGTTAAGGGAGGGTCATAGACACAGCGATGGAAGTGTTTTAAGAATATTGGGACTATCATTTGAAACCACCAGAGCAGTGATTGCCATGTTCCCTGATAAGCCTTGTTTCTCCTATTTTCGTAATATTATTTTAAATGTTTGGCTAAGCATTTTATGTTGGATATGAAAGACAAACCCTGCACAAATGAACTTGCATAGGAATCCCATGATTTAAGGGTTCTACTAAGGACGAACTCTTGTACTCTGTGATGATTCGAGGGAATCAATTTTTACCTAAACAAGACCAAAACAAAACAAAAACAAAAAACAAAACAAACAAAAAAACAACCAACCAACCAGCCAAACAAACAAACAAACAAACAAAAAACAGAAAAAAAACAAAACACAACAACACACACACAAAAAAAACCCTGCATCCTTACTCCACATCCTGGAAAAGCGAGTTGATTAATACGCAGTGCTTAATACCGATTCTGGTACCTTAATGTCATTCTCAACAACCAAATATCATCGTGTCCCAAATAACCCTATGACTATTTTTCAGTGTCCCACACTGTGATCTCTCTTTAAATCTCTTTTCTGCAGAGGCTATTGTCCTTCCGGCTGTCTCTCACCTACATCCAAATCTATTCTCCACAGCTGGATCATGTAGTGTTGTAATGCTCCCTACCTGGCTAGTTTTCCAATGAGTATGCAGCCAAGTTAAAACACCTGTGAATTCTTTCATCCTGTGGAACTGAGCTCAACCTGGACTAAATATGCCTACCCCAGTGTACTGATGATAAACAACAACAACAACAAAACAGCATCAATACAGTCAGCCTCTGATAGTACCTCAGCAGGTGTATTCTCTTACCCTCAGTCTCTTAGTTCCTCCTGCGGGCAGGCCTTTTTATTTATTTTTAAAATTATTTAATTAATTGGGGCACCTGGGTGGCTCAGTGGATTAAGCCGCTGCCTTCGGCTCAGGTCATGATCTCAGGGTCCTGGGATCGAGCCCCGCATCGGGCTCTCTGCTCCGCGGGGAGCCTGCTTCCTCCTCTCTCTCTGCCTGCCTCTCTGCCTACTTGTGATCTCTCTCTCTCTGTCAAATAAATAAATAAAAATCTTTAAAAAAAATAAAATAAAATAAAATTATTTAATTAATTATTTACTTATTTGACAGACAGAGATCACAAGTAGGCAGAGAGAGAGGAGGAAGCAGGCTCCCCGCTGAGCAGAGAGCCCAATGCGGGACTTGATCCCAGGACCCTAGGATCATGACCTGAGCTGAAGGCAGTGGCCTTAACCCACTGAGCCACCCAGGCACCCCAAGGGCAGGCCTTTTTGAAAAGAACAAAGGGCTCTTGGGGATTTCTTAATGGTTCCTTTTCTCCTCTGCCTGCTGGAAGTCTGAGGGCATTTTCCTCTGCTGTTGACTGAGTGCTTTTTGAGGTCAGTCTCACAAAATTGTGGGGATTTATGCTTGGGTTCCCCCTGGAGATTTTAACTCTCAGCGTTGTCCACTTTGAGCCTCCAGCAATTCATTAACTACAGTTGGGGTTCCCCTACCCAGGTACTGCTTCCCCTGTGGTTTACAACGGTCAGTCTGTGCTGCGTTTGCCTGTCCCTCTGATCCTGGTATGCCTTGTGTCCTCCCTTCTCTAATGGATCCTAGATGAGTTGTTGGTTTTTTAGTCTGTTTGGGTTTTTACTTGCTGTTAGGATGACCTGGTGATTTTTAAGTCCCTTTCATGTAGAACAAGAAACCAGAAGTCCTATTGTTTGATTTTTTAATGTTACCAAAACTTTCATCTCTGGTATAAACTCTTGGTCATGTATTACCCTTTTTTGACATTGATGGTTTTTATTTGCTGAAATTTTAAGAATTTATGTGACTGTGTTGATGAGGTATATTTGTTTGCAGTATTCTTTTTTATTGTATCTCTTCTCTAATGTTATCATGGAAAGGCTGGTTTCATAAAATGAATGATTGGGTTCCCCTCTATTTCTAAAATAAAAAAAAGTATTTATATAATTGGTATATTTTATGTAAACATTTAGTAGAATTCATCAGTGAATCTACCTGAACCTAGAATTGTTTTTGCCATTTTTGATTCCTTTCGTGGGAAAATCTTAACCTGCAGATTGAATTAATTTAGATACAGAGTGATTTAGGGTATCTGTTTCTTCTTGAATGAGCTTTGGTGATCATTCTTTCCAACAATTTAACCATGGCACCTAGATGGTAGAATATACTAGCACAGAGTGGTTCATAATTTTGAAATTGGTGACTTCTTTCCTGGAAGATGATTATTTTTACTAAATCCCTCAAAGAATTCGTATTTGATTTCATTGATGTTCTATCATTTTATTGTTTTCAATGTCATTATCTTCTGATCATAAGTTTATTATTTTTATTTTACTTATTAAGGTAGATGCTGAAATGGTGGAATTGATCTTTCTCTTTTCTAATAGAAGTACATAATGAATGCTTAATGAATGCTTTAAGTCTATTGTACAGATGTTAATGTGGTTTAATTTTAATGTGGTTTAATTTAATCTAATTAAATTAAATTTAATTAGAAATTTCTAATTTTCTATGTGACTTCTTATCTGACTAACTGGTTACTTAGAAGTATGTTATTTAACTTCTAAATATTCAGAGATTTTTGAAATAGATCTTTTTATTGATTTCAAATTTAATTCCATTATTTCAGAATATATACCTGCATTATTTGTGTACTTCTAAATTTATTAACACTGTTTTATGGCGTAGAATATAATTTATCCTGGTGAATATTACATATATTATTGAATGTATGTTTTGCAGCTGTTGCAGCATTCTATAAATATTAGGTCAAGTTGGTTGAGAGCATTGTTCAAGCATTTTAGAGTCTTTGTAAGATGTGTCCTATCAATTACTGAGAGGAATGTATTATCTATTTCTCATTTCATTTCTATTCACTTTGCTTCATGTATTTTCAAGCTCATTATCAGTAGCATACACATTTAGGATTGTTATGTCTTCTTGATGACTTAATCAATTTATCATTGTAAAATGTCTGGTAATATTCCCTATTTTCATGTCTGCTTTGTCTCATATTAATGCAAGCACTGTAGCTTGCTTTTGATTAATATTTGCATTGCATCCTTTGTTTTATCACTTTACTTTAAACATCTATATCTTTATATTTTAACAGACTTTTTGTATATGGTATAAAGCTGGGTCTTTTTTTTAATCAAACAATTATGTCTTTGAAGCATTTACATCTTTTAGTTCAACATTTTTTAGTATTGTTATTTTCTACTCATTTAATATTCTCAGATATTTCTTTTTCAATCTTTTCTGTCTGTTGGAGTTGAGATTTCTGATTTACTTTTATCTGCTCTATTGACATGTTTTTGTGTTTAACTTTTTAAAATTTTGCTTTGGATTTTACAATATATACCTTTATTTTGACAGTTATCTTCAAATAATATTAAGCTAATTTAGGTTTTCAATTTTATGATTGTCTTTTCATTTTCTTCCATCCTTTGTTTCTGTTGCCACAAATTTTATTTTGTTTAATTTATCTTATTTTTAACAAAATACTTATTTTAGAAAGAGAGAGAAAATGTGAGAGCACAAGCATAAAAGAGAGGGGCAGAGGGAGAGGGAGAAAGAAATCTAAGCAGACTCCCATTGAGTGTGGAGCCTGATGTTGGGCGGGATCTTATGACCCCTAGATCAGGACCTGAGCCAAAACCAAGAGTCAGATGCTTAACTGACTGTGCTATCCAGGTGTGCCCACAAATTTTATTTTTGCTTAAGTATGCAGTTATTTTTTTTAACAAAGTATGATATAGAAAGGGTTATTGTTTTTTGTTTGTTTGATTTTTGCCTATATATTTTATGTAGACTCAAATTTCTGTTTAGTTTTTTCTCCTGTCTGGAGAGCTTCTTTTATCACCTCTGACAGTGCAATCTGCTGAAAATGAAATCTCAGGGTTTGTTTGTCTGAGAAAGACTTTATTCCTTATTGTTACATTTTCACTAGGTAAAAATTCTAGATTGGCAGTTCATTATTTTCAGCACTTAAATAATAGTGCTTAATATTTTGTTTTGCACACTTTCTGATGGAAAGTCTACTATAAATCTTAAATTCCCTTTCCTGAAAAATGCCTTTTTGTGATACTGCTTTTCTGATTGTCTTTTTAGTTACTGGATTTCCGTAAATTGATTGTGATGACCCTTAGGATATTTTTATGTTAATTCTTATGAGGATTCATTTAAGCTTTTTTCACCTATGAGTGCATTTTTTTTAAATCAATTTTAGAAATTGTTAAGCTTTTATTTCTTCAAATGACCCCTTCTTTCTCTTTCTGGGGCTCTAATGATACATTTCTTAGAACATTATACTTGGTTGTGTGGGTGTTGTTTTTTTTTTTGTTATTCCTTATTTTGTATAGTTTTTATCACTGTACCCCTTCTATTTTCTCCTGCAGTGTCTAATCTGCTACTCTCAATAAATTTTTAACTCCAATTACATTTTTGTTTTGAGTCTCTTAAAATATTCAATTTTTATCTTTATTCTGTTTTTTTGTTTGTTTGCTTCCCCTACATTCTTGAACATGCAGAACATTCCATGGCTCCCCCTCCTCCCATCTTTATTTGCTTGTTCCATCATCAGGGTCTGTTCCTATTGATGGACTGTGTTCCTGGTTATGGGTCATATTTTCCTGTTTCTGTTCATGTCTAGCAATTTCTTTTTTAAAGACTTTATTTATTTATTTGACAGACAGAGATCACAAGTAGGCAGAGAGGCAGGCAGGCAGAGAGAGAGAGAGAGGTGGAAGCAGGCTCCCTGCTAAACAGAGAGCCTGATGCAGGGCTCCATCCCAGGACCTGAGGGGAAGGCAGAGGCTTTAACCCACAGAGCCACCCAGGTGCCCCATGTTTAGCAATTTCTTATTAGATTCCGCGTGTGCCAGGTACCTGTGAATTTTATGTTGTTGATTAATGCATTTTTCCATATTCTTATGAATAGTGCTTTTGGTTTTTTGCCTGTCAAGCAGTTAAGTTATTTAGGGTAAGTCCAAAGGAGTGTTTTATTCAAGGCTAATTTATCCCAATCTACTTTTCTGTGCATTCTACTTAATGCTCTGTATATTACAAGGTCTTTCCCTTTCGACTGTTAGGAACATAAGCTCTCCCAAGGTCTGTATGAATGCCAGAAAGTTTTTTGACTATTAGTTTCCAGTTTATTTTTCACAGGATTTTAGTAATTTCCTCATACTTGGGCAAATTAGTGCAAGGCCTAACACTTGACAGGACTTTAAACTTCTGTAAAATTAAAAAATATTAACATAAATTTCTTTGTAGCCTTTTCTAAGTAGATATTGAGTATATGTTGTATTTAGTGATGCCAGCCTTTCTTAAAAATAGTTACATATCTTAACATTCTTGTTAAAGAAACAACTTTGTTAATTCTCTAATGGGGATCTCTGTTTTCCAGTTTATTTGTTTCTGATCTTCTATTTTTTATCTTCTGTGTATCTTTAATGAATTCATATTCTTTCTCATGTTCTACAGTTGGGCATTTGGCTTCTCAATACTAAACATTTATTCTTTTTCTAATATAATGTACATAGATCAATTGCTCTTAAATTATTCTTTTAACTTTTTTCATGAAGATGGCATATTTTCATTAGTATTCTGTTCTAAGTTTTATTTTAAAATTTGTATTCATTTCTTCTTTGACTTATGAATGATTTAAAGTACATTTAAATGTATGTTTATGCATTTTTATATTATCTTTCTTGCCTTTTTCTGATTTTATTGCCTTTGGCTTAGAGAAATGAAAATATCTTATCAGTTCTTGAAAATTTATTGGGATTTTGCATATGAACGAGATACATGGTCAAATTTTATAATGTGCTAAGGTTTTGAAAATAAGGGTTTTTTTTTTCATTCTATGTATGTCCATTAGATAAATTTTAATTTTTTGCTCAAACCTTCTATTTTTTACTGATCTATTGCCTGCTTGATGTATCAAGTGCTAAGGAATTTATTTTAACATAGTTTAGTATAATAATTTCTTATTATCTTCTAACTTTTATATTTTCAAGGCTATATTATGAGTTAATACAAGTTTGCATTTGTTGTGTATTCCTGGTAATCAAATATTTACTTTTTTAACTGACTGTCTTTATCTAAAATAATGTCTTGCCTCTTAATTCTATGTCATTTGCTATTATTATACCCATTTGCCTGGGCTTTAATTAGAGCATTTAATATTTATTATCTTTCTGCACCTTTTTTGTATTGTCAACACCTCTGACTTTGTTTCTTGTATAAAGCAAAAATTGGAATTTATTTTTGTTGATATGAGTCTGTAGATGTTGTTTTAGGTAACTGAAGTTAATGTAACATTATTTTACATCTTACACATGCTACTCTGAATAGTATATAAGCAGCAAGCTCTGCTTTACTCTGTTCTTACTTTAGAACATAGGCTGGTGAGTAGACACTCTCTTCTGGAACGTTATCATTGCCTGTGGTAGAAGAGCAAGAAATAGGGCAGAGTATATACTTGAAATGCTTCTTCCCTGAAGTGACATATGCTATTTTTGCTCACATTTCAGTACTCAAAGTAAGTTATAGAGGGATACTAACCTCCAATCATGAGGTATGCAATCCTACTATACAAGAATAAGACAAAGCCCAGAATATCACACTTATTAATTAGTTACATACTGGAGCTTACATATTTTTTATGCCTCTTAACTTTTATTGCAGATCATATTTTTTATTTCTTTTTAATGATGTTAATTTTTATACCATCTCCAGTTAACTAACAAGGGAAGGAAGTTAGAAATGTTATTTTTCTGGCTGTGTATAATTCAGAAGGATTTTAGGGTTAGAATGGTTTTACCCTTTACCTTTATCTAAAGAGACTCCTTTCTGAGTGAAAACTCACCTAATTCTTCTGTGGTATAAATTATATTTTCTACACTTAGTTGGAGATATCCAAAACCTTTGGGTTATATAACAAATTGAAAGGTTGAAGTATTTTGTTCCAGAGCTTCCCCATACCTGAATATCTGTGCTATTCACTTAAAAAGTTTTCGTAACAAAAGAATAACAAGGCAGATTCCATGGAGACTAATTATTCTAATAGTTCTTAAAATTCTAGAAGCACCTTCTTTAAAAGAGCATAATACTTTAATGGTTGAGTAATATTCCATTGTGTATATA
This sequence comes from Meles meles, assembly GCF_922984935.1. Classification (NCBI taxonomy): domain Eukaryota; kingdom Metazoa; phylum Chordata; class Mammalia; order Carnivora; family Mustelidae; genus Meles; species Meles meles. Next base: position 39,284,118 of record NC_060070.1, read on the forward strand.
TCACAACTCTTCTTTATCCATTCACCTATCAGTGGACACTTTGGTAGCTTCCTTATCTTGGCTATTGTCAAAATGCTACAATAAACATGGGGGTGCATAGATCTTTTTGAATTAGTATTTTGTTTTCTTTGGGTAATTATTCAATAGTAGAATTACTGGATCATATACTTTTATTTTTAGTTAGTTTTTTTAAGGTAATTCCATGTTTTTGCACTAATTTACATTTCCACCAAGAGTGCAGGAGAGTTCCCTTTTCTCTACATCCTTGCTGATATGTTATTTATGATTTTACTTATATGTAAAAGTCTAGGAAACAAAACATGAACAAACGAAAAACAGACTCTTAAACACAGAGGAAAAAATAAAACAAAAAACTGGTGGTTGCCAGTGGTGGGGGAATTGACAAAATAGATAAGCGATTAAGAGGTACAAACTTCCACTTATAAAATAAGTCATGGAAAAGTACAAAATTGAGAATATAGTCAATCATATTGCAATAACAGTGTGTCTGAGTAGCTCAGTCAAAACGTCCAACTCTTGATTTGGCTCAACTCATGATCTCAGGATTGTGGGATTGAGCCCTATGTCAGGCTCTGTACTGGGCATGGAGTCTGCTTGGCACTCTCTCTCTCCCTCTGCTCCCCCTAAAAATATTGTAATAATGTACGGTGACAGATGGCTATTACATTGATTGTGGTGAGCACTGAGTCATGTATAGAATTATTGAATCAAAATATTGTACACCTAAAACTAATATAACATTGTATGTCAATTAAATTTTAATAATAAAGGAACAGAACACTTAAACTATAACACTAAATTAGTCTTTCAAATTCATTGACATAAATTACATAAGACTTTTAGACCTCATTGAAATTACGACTCAACCAACAATATTGCTTTTAGGATCATAAGTTATGGAACTGATGGTCCTAATTTTGTCCTAACTATGGACTGCAGGTCCATTCTTCCATTGCATAGATGGGAAATGAAGCCCTAGGGAAACTGAGATTTAGGCTTCTAGGCTAAGAGTTCTCTGAACTTGTTTATTGTTTGCCATCTCCTAAAACTGACACCACCATACTTTACTCTGACTCTACCTCAACTGCTATTTTAAGTATCATAATTTATATTTTTATTGCTTATTACTAGTATATTAAAAAGCCATAAATAATAGTTTGGGGAAATATTTTAAATTTTTCCTGCTTGAAGGCAAATACTGCTTAGAAAATAAAATAAAATCTAACTGAGAAAATGTTTAGGACTCACAAATTATGAACATGTTTCCCCAACAAATATTCAGACATCATTGGTCATCTGTTTATTTTATAAGCTCTGACAGTTTTCCAAGGTTCAGAGTTCATATGGCATGTGGCTATCAGTTCAGACAAACATCACAGATTGTTATGAAAAGAATGTGCAAGTTTTAGTCAGCCATAACCTGCAGCTGTCTCCACTGTTACAGATATATTTAGGGTATTTTTGTACATACTTATGAACTAACTGTCTATGAAATGTCACATGTTGTAACAGGGATAGTGACAGGAGCTATGGATGACTAGGAAACATCATGAGTCAGTTTGATTCTGGTTCTACATCTTAAAAACTACAAATCAAAACACATCACACAAGCAAAATGCATGAACTATTCAGCCCTGATTCTGAATTCCACATAGAAAAAAATGAACTGTCACAACATTTAATGATATTGTCAGTATATATTTCCTTAAGGTTTGCAAAGAAAGCTGAAGACGAAGAGAAAGTTCTGCTTTTGTTAAAGTTACACTAGATATTCTCCTAGTTAGCACCTGCTAGTTAATCAGGGACTTAGTTAAATTTATTTATTCATTTATATACTTATTGCCTACTAAGTGATAGCTTATATGATATTTATTAAAAATTAGTTAAGGTAGTATGCAGTAGAAATTATTTTAGTTGGCCCAGGAAAGAACCCACTTTTTGAACAATCCTTGTTAGTCCTTTGGTGCTGACACGAGGAGACTGTCATGCATTTGACAGCATGGACTACTTCTGATGTGGTATCACTGGCCAGAGTTTTTAGGTATGTATGTGTCTTGTTAGATGATGCGTCTTGACTGTGTAAATAAGTCATATAGGCCTCAAGTATGAGGACAGATTCTGAATCTGAGCCATTCATTTCATTCAATTCAACTGATCTTTTTTCAAGTAAATACTTGTTTTCCCTCCTTACGTTTTTTTTCCTTATCACTACTTGTTCTACCACCAATACCACCCAACATCTGCATCCTTACTATATGCCAGAAACTCTGACAAGCATGGATTTTAAAGTTCAGTTCTGGCCCAAGGTGGCTCACGGTAAATGCTTCTAGTGCACTGATACGAGGTGGTCATTCTTCATGTCTCAACTATTGTGTGGGACAGGCCTATATTAAAATATTATACACATAGGGGTGCCTGGGTGGCTCAGTCATTAAGCGTCTGCCTTTGGCTCAGGTCATGATCCTAGGATCCAGGGATCAAGCCCCACATTGGGCTCCCAGCTCGGTGGGAAGCTGACTTCTCCCTCTCCACTCCTTCTATTCCCTTGCTCACCACGTCTCTGTCAAAATAAATAAATAAATAAAATCTTAAAAAACTAAATAAAATAAAAAAATAAAAAAATATTTAAGTATGTGACATTTAAAATTGGTGCCTCATGTTTTATTTATTAAATCTTCTGATCTGTGAGGCATTAGGAGAGTGAAGGGCTATATATTTGGTTTCTCTAAAATATAAATTCAGTGTCACAAGAGTCTAGCTCTGGGTAAGGGAAGAACAGTCCAGTATTTTCCATACAGCTAATCTATCCTACGAACTATCTGTTCAATTCTTTTCTCTGTGACTTAAAATACTTTTACCTATCTGTGGAAATAGCAGTGGGACTCAGCCAGCACTGTCACATTTTCAATAAACCCATGGCAGAAGAGGTGCCAAACAGGAAAAGCAATGACTTCAGCCAACACGCAAATAAGCTAGACAAGAGTCTTCTCATTAGAACGTGTTTCGCTCACTTGAAGTTATTATTAGAGTAGTATTGCTATTTCTATCCAAAAGAACAAAATGAAAGCTATCTCCTATAAAAGTACCTTGGTGAGTAAGCATGTAAAAATATGTGGAAAAAATACCAAAACAATAAAAGAGGAAGAGCACTGTGCTCTAGTCAAAGTCAGAAATATCTTTAATTTTCCTGGACAAAAAGTTCGTTCGTTTTAAGCCAAAAAATGAAGCATAAAAACTTGTGGAAAATGAATGTCTTTTCATGTCTTCATTCAATCTTTAGAGAGCTAAGCTTGGGAAAATTAAAACAGCAAGGTTTTAGAAGTGAATTGCCATGAAAGTATAACATTAGCAAATCTACTTAGGGTGCTATTAATGAAAGGCAGAAATAAATGTAAACTCCTTAAAGTTTTATTGACAGATGAGTTGTAGGTGCAAATTCATACTGGGATCTGATGGCTAAAGCCATATTCTGATTCCTAGAGGGAACTTCCAGGGTCAAGACATCATGCCGGGCAGAATATTTGTGTAATTAAAGCCGTAGATGTAGAGTAGGACAGATAGATAAGTGTGAATAGTGCCAGCCTCTCCCACTAATTAGCCATATGTAAATTTCTGAACTCCAAGATTACGGGAATAAAAATACACTGCACATATGATGTTATGAGAATTAAGATATTAAATGTCTAACACCCACCAGATACTCATGTTTCAATGAACAGTAACTATTATTATAATTATACTATCGATATAATAAAAAGGTAGTCGAGTACAGTCAGTACAAAGATTTTTCTTGTGATGTTTTAAATTTTCTCCATTTTTTTCAGTTTCTTCTATGATTAATTTATGTTGGTAAAGACAATGTGACATTTTTCATTGTCACAGTGAATGGCAAGGAAAATAAAATGTTTCATTTCTAACAGCATCTGTCCCCTTTTCTTCAGGTTTAGAATACTTTGCATGAATAGACTTTAACAACAAAAGCATAAAATGCTGTATTCTCATATCTTATGTCTACTAACTTAAAAAATGGATATGCTCATTGCTATGAAATGATTATGAGAAATTGATTTTCAAGTTGCAAATATGTTTTGACTGGTAAGCCTTCTTTAGGAAGACCTTTACCTAGAGTTTTCGACATGTGCATCAAAGTGGCATGAAGATGCTTCAGGGAGTCTGAATGGGTCACAGGGCTTGACTTGCTCATTTCCATTCCTGATCTCCTATCACTCATCAATTCCATTCCCCTTCTTAGTGATTCACTTAGGAAAGAACAACATGTTCCAATTCTGCCTAATAAAACAAGAGAAAAAGTCAGATTGGGTCATCATTGAAAGGCTATCCTTCTCCCAGAAAGAGAGAGGAGGCAGAGAGAGTATCTTCCTTTGAATATGGCCATGTCTGGTAACAATGCCTGAAATGCTGCTCCCATCTTGCAACCATGCAAGGAGCCAGTCCATGGGAGAAGTCACCACGCTGAGATGGATGGGCAGAGAGATCCAAAAGCCTGGGTTCTTGAGGATCCTAACCTATGTGGAGCTCTTTATTTGGGGGCATATATCATGAGTTTCCTTAAAAGTTTTAAAGCCAATTAGCATCACTGTTTTTTCTAACACCCAGCTATAAACCACCATAAACCGTTAAAAAAGGAAGCCCTCAATAAATGTGAGTTATCTTCTTCCTCATTCTCCTACTTCTCCCCAACATCATCATTATCCAAATTCTCATTTCTTCGTCAGCATATATGGCCCACAGGGAAAGCAATCCCCTTGAGTCTTCTCTCACTGGCCCAATCTCTTTCTCTCTATCCTCCAGAGCAGCCATAGTCTGCTCTGTCACATCTCTAGTTCTCCTAGCACTGCGCCTGCTCTTCCAGGTCACTTGTAACAACTGTACTTAAGTCCTACTTTATTAGTCACCTGTCTGTCTCACAAGATTGTAAGTTTACAAGGGCATTAAACTGTCCTGTCTTATTCAATGTCATCTATCCAGTAGATAGCATAGTCATGAGAAGTTCTAAGAACTAAGTATATATGTTAAGTGAATGAAAGCAAATAAAACCAAAGTGCAAAATATGAGGATTAACTATTCTTCTGAATCACTTATTCTTTTGAAAAACATGTCTAGTCAATGTGCTGCTTACACTTGGGTTATGATTTGACAAAATTTTATTGACATCCCATATTACAGATGATAAAAATGTCCCCTAAGCAGTATCTTTAAAAGTATGGGAGGGAATTGGGAATGATGACAGTTGAAGGAAGCGAGGAGAGACCTGTCAGATATACCCCAAATTTCATACTCGAGGGGTTAATGGCTTTTATTTGACAGTTGTGTTTTGTCTCACTTTAATTGGATATATGATTTTCTTTTGCATTTGCTGTTGACAACTCTTCAAGGACAAATACTGAACCCTGTGGGGGGAGGAAAAAAATCAGCAGATTGCCAGATAGACTAAAAACAATTTAGCACTCAGCAAGAAAAGGAGTGAGAACCCAAGCTGATACATCCCAGGTAGACAATGTCACCACAACACTTCCAGATAAAAAAGAAGTAGAGCACCCCAAACATCTCAATTAGAAATCAAGGTGAACAGAATCATTTTCCTTGAAGCACTGCCAAATATTTGACATAAAATTCAATTTGCAGCAACAAGCTTCAAGGCATCAATTAGAATAGAAATTTTCTTTCAGAAAAATAATCCAGGAAGGATTCCGCTTAATGTTTTTCTCATAAAGCTCATTTTGTTTAATTGATCTGAGGCCCTGTCTGCTGAAAGATAGACTTGCCTATTACTCAAGGCATGTCCGTTTCTTTTTTCCTGTGGTGTGATCCAAAGAAAACTTTACACAGATGTGTGTGTGTGTGTGTGTGTGTGTGTGTACACAATTCATTGTGGAATCAGACTCCAGGTAGAGAAGATTGAAGACTGGTGTGCTTTAGAAAGATATTTCCTAAATACATAACAATTTGCACAGTGTTTTAAATCTCTTCTATTATCAATAACTGTGTTTAACTTCAGAGTGTTCATAGGTATTCTCTCTATATAAGCTTAACATGCAAATCTAATCCTATTAAAAAAAATAAAGAATTGCCATGTTTTTCTGTTTAACTCTTCAAGGTACCCATCAGCTGCAGAGGCTGGTTCTCTCCCAGGCAGAAATGCAAATATTTAAGGGATTAGTCACTTACCTCCCCCACTGATGCCAAGCTTTCAGCAATCCCTGAACTTTCCCAAAAACACACAATTTGGAAATTTTATTTTCTCTTTGACTTGCTTCAAGATTTTCTAATACCATGCCAAACCCAACTACTGTTATTAAAACAACATAATGAAGGGCACCTGGGTGGCTCAGTCAGTTAAGCATCCAACTCCTGGTTTGGGCTCTGTTCATGATCTCAGGGTCATGAGATGGAGTCATCCTAGTCTGCACTCAGCTGAGTCTGCTTGTCTTTCTCCCTTTGCCCCTCCCCTGCTTGGTCTGTCTTTCTCTCTCAAATAAATGAAATACTTAACTCACACACACATACGGACCCACAAATGAGTAAAAATAAATGCTGGCAAAAAAGCGGTATATATTTAGAAGGGGTAGACAAGCTAGCTATTGTAACTTTCAAAAAGTATTTTATATAATTATTCAGTTATTTGTAGGACCAAGAGGGAGAATTAATATTGATTAATATCGGGGTGCCTGGTTGGCTCAATGGGTTAAAGCCTCTGCCTTTAGCTTAGGTCATGATCCCACGGTCCTGGGATGGAGCCCCACATCGGGCTCTCTGCTCAGCAGGGAGCCTGCTTCCTCCTCTCTCTCTGTCTGCCTTTCTGCCTACTTGTGATCTCTGTCTGTCAAATAAATAAATAAAATCTTTAAAAACATATATTGATTAATATCAATGAATATTGATATTGATATTAATGTATCAATATCCTAGGAATTTAATAAGACAGGGAAATGATATTTTGACAAGACCAGCCAACTAAGGCTATATGAATTTATCTCATGAGGACATCTGAAATGACATTTCTCTGTTCTTGAAAAACAATCCATTTATAGAGGCATTTATCATGTATCTCTTAGATACTCAAAGTCAATAGGGCTACAGTGATAAATATGCATATTGTACTTCATATAGTATGGACTTTGAAATCATCTCCTTGGTTTGCCTGACGGCACAACCTTTTGCCCCTTATCACACATATGACTTTAGCTGAGTTACTTACATTTGTTTTTCCTCAGTTTCTTCATCTGCAAAATGGGGATGGTCAGCCTGCTTTCTTCTCAGGATTGTTATAAAGTATAAATGAAGTATTTTAAGGTGTTTGGAACTAACACACTAAACACACATTAATGGTTAGCTTGTTATTCCTACTATTATAGAATGTATAACCTGTTAGGACATTTAGTTATATAGTTTATTATACCACTGTATGAATTATACTGTGTAGAAACATTTCCCCTATTCCAAGGACAACTAAATGCTATTAGTTAATTCAATAGAAGTTTTAGGAAGAAGGTGACTTTTGAATAAAAGAATCCTCTAATTCACCTCCCAGCAACCATGACTGTAAGTGAAAAGGAGGACTATTAGTGATTATGCTTAAACGATGGGTATAAACCAGAAATCAGCAAGGGAAACCCAAATGTTTGCTAATTCTACATTTATGTGGCTTGGGCACTTGTCCAGATGCAAAAGGAAGAAAGGTAGGATCAAGAATAGCTGGATGTACAATGTGAGGGTCCTGAAATGGATGGCATTTTTAAGGTATAGCAAATAATTTAGTATGACTGGTATATGAAAGTACATACATGGAGAACTAAATGAACAAAGGCTGGGAGTATACTTTCACCTCAAAATGGCACTTTATCTTGCAGTACAGGCAATGAGGAATACCTGGATAATTTTAATTATGGGTGTGGCATGATCAAATTTGCATTTGGAAAGATAATTCTAGCTGCTTTGCACGGATGAGAACATGGAAAAACCTAAGTAAGGGAAGTTTATTATACTAGTCTAGGCGAAAAATAATGAAGACCTCAATTAACCTGAGGGCTCTAAGAATGAAGAGAAGGGGTGGGATTCTGAGTCATTTCAAAATTGACTTGATAAATTGCATTGAGCAATTTGATATGTAGAGATTAAGGAAAGGGAGCAAATGAAAATGAATCAAGTTCTGGCATGGGTGAGTAGATGGATGGTGATTAACCAAGATGGGGCGTCTAGAGTAAGAACATGTTGGGAGAAGAATGCAGTGAGGTATACCTGAAACCCAAGTTCTGTGTCTGAGATGTTTCTTGGAGAAAACATCCAAGATCTGCCCAGTATAGAGCCATGTATTCTAATGAGTAAACACTTTGGTGTTTGTAATAATGAGAGATTTATGGCATTGCCTTTATGTTCTATTGAAACAAATTGGAATAAGAGACTAAGGGTATACTCTATACTACTTGCTCTCAAAAATCAAATTTTTGAATTATCTGGCAGTTGTTTTTATGATTTTATTTTTCTGGAAGACTAGAAAGGAAATTTTTTAACCAAAAACTTTTGGTGTTTCCTTTTATTTAGAGAATAAAGGAATATAGTTTCAAAGGTTTTGATTTATGTATAGACTTATGTTATCATACTGGTAGTTTAACCAAAATTCTCTTAAACATGTAGCCAGGTATGGACTCCTATTCTAGTAGATAACTTACTTTCCTTCCTTCAACAGAAAGCAATAATGGAGCATTTGCTAAATCTGATAGATTTTAAAGATTTTATTTATTTATTTGACAGACAGAGATTACAAGTAGACAGAGAGAGAGAGGGAGGGGGAAGCAGGCTCCCTGCTGAGCAGAGAGCCCAATGCAGGGCTCCATCCCAGGCTCCTGAGATCATGACCTGAGCTGAAGGCAGAGGCTTTGACCCACTGAGCCACCCAGGCGCCCCAGTCCGATGGATTTTAATGAGTTGAAATAAATATTCAAATGGAAAAGAGAACAAACTGGGCAAAACAAAATGGGAGATTGCAAAGAATCCTGATTTTTCCCCTTTTTTCTGTCTTGAGACTGTGCTAGATAATTGTGGAAGACAGGCAGGGGTAGAGTGAAAGAACCACTGTTGTCCTCTGTGAATGCTGCTCCTATCATGTTCCAAAGGCACTGGGGTTGCCCAAGCAGGACAGGGCAAAAAACACCAAGAAATCCCAACCAAGATGGAACTTGCCCTCTTGATCTTGCAAAGTAGCTGGGGTGGGGAAGTTGTTTTCTTTCAAACCAAGTTTCTTGGCTCTCAGCTTTAGACAAAGCGTCACCGGGTGTAATTGCTTTGGGATATGTGATATTATTTTTTCATTAAGGCAGTTACTTGACATTTTAAAACCATATCTTAAAATTGGACTATTTCTTTCAAATATCTAGTTCCCTTTCATTAGCTTTATTGATTTAAAAAATTAAATATTTACCTAATTATCTTAAGCTAGATACTGAATTAAAAAATCAATAAGAAGTATAGCTTATTGGCAAAGAAAACAGGAATCATTTCTGGGTTCTAAGGAAATCTGCCCCAGTGACTTTTTTTTTTTTTTTTTGGTAAAAACTGATGGGCCCTGTCCATATGAGATGTTTGCTTCCTTCCCTTTTTTTTCTGAGCCACTTATTTCTGGTTCTGAGAACTATAGATGCTAGCATGATCCCTTGAGAACAATTCTTCTTACAGTTGATAATATCAACAGGCAGGCGGCTCATGTCATCTTTTTCTATGATTCTTCCTGATAGACATTTCCTAGAGATGGAGACCAGAAATGATTACCCAGGGATTGAAGACGCATATGTCTATTTTTAAAAATTGGCTGCGATATTTTGTTTCTGCTCTTGCACTCCTACTTAGCATTAGCAACCGATGTTCTCTTCCTTTGCTCTCCAGAAAACTGTATCCTTCTTTCCAAGACAAAGTCTGGGTATAAGAAAGACTATGTGCATTTGTCACATCAAAGTCCTATTAAAATGATGTGGGGAAGTCTAGGTTTGGCAGAACTGCAACTGGGAGGATGTAACATACCACGTCCAGACCAATGCTGGCCACTGACCCCAAATCACTTTCGTTCTCTAATTTGGGCTGCTGATTAAGGACACCCTTTTGTTCTAGGATATGCATGAGACAGCAATTAATGGAATGGAATTCAGTAGGTCTGATGCCTAGAAAAACCTTCTTGATGCCTGGAAAGCATAGACAAGATCGAGAAAGAAACATGCAGAACTTTTCTCTGTCGGGAAATTCTAGTTATCCTGCAGCTGTAGAAACAAACCAATCTTCATATTAAGAGTTTTGTTTTTTTTTTCTAAGTATAGCAAAATTACATCAGCATCCATCCATTCATTCATTCCTTTCTTTTACAATATTTATGAGAAAAAGATATTTGGAAGCTTTTCTCTTTCTTTCCTTTATTTCTTTTGAAAATGTTGAGGCTTTGCTAAAGCGAACAGTTCTGTCTTTAAATTTTTTTTTCTTATGGGCCATAACCTGCATATATTAGCAAGTGATATTCCTGCATCTCCATCTTCTTTACGTAGCATTGCCTACTGTGTTAAAGTCATAAACATTTGACTATGGCAAATACAGTTAGACTATGTCTGAAAACAGCACTTGGCAGTATATAAATAAGCAGAGGACTCATTGCCTCAATATTCAGACAGCATATTTCCCTCAAAGTGAAATATTTTATGGAAAATATTTTATGGAAACGTTTCATGTGCATTATGTGGAGGGTTAGTCTGAAACTAACTCCTATTTTGATGTTACTCTCATATTAATTATCAAGATCACTTATCTAGCATGTATGAAAAATCAACAAATCAAGAGTACTCTATACAGGGATAGCCACAGTTACCACAGATAACACTGACTCTACAGATGTATTCTTTACATACAGGTTAGAATACATATATCCTCTGCAAACCAATTGCATGCACTTCCGGATGTTGCTGTCATCAACTACCTCAAATTTAGTGGCTTAAAACAACAGAGATTTCTTTTCCTATTGTCCGTAGGGCAGGGGTGGGGTGGCAGGGGTGTAGTGTCCAAAAAGGGTCCCACTGGGCTAAAAATCAAGGTGCTGGGAGAGCTGTGTTCTCTTCTGGAAGACCTACAGAACACTTTTTCTTGAATTGTCCAGCCTCCAGAGACCACCCACATTCATTAGCTCCTGGGCCTCTTCTATTTACAGAGCCAACAATGTTTGGTTAAGGTTTTCTCACATCGCCTGAGGCTACCATTGACTCTTCTGCCTCCTTCCTCCACCTTTAAGGACTCATAATTGATTACATTGGATCCACCTCGGTAATCTCCACATTTTACGGTCAGCTAATTAGCAGCCTTGATTGCATCTGCAACCTTAGTTAGTACTCCTTTGCCATGTGACATAAATTATTCAGTGTCAGGATAGCAGGACATGGACATCTTTGTGGATCACTATACTGCCCACCACACCATTTTAGGATTTTTTTTTTTTAACCACAGCTGCAGTGATATTTTAGAGTGCCAACCCTAAGCATACCCTTCTCAAATTCATCGCCATTGTTCCCAACTAAATGGAGCTAGGGTGAGCTTTTAACTGAAGGAGTTCATTTACATTTTGAACCAGTGATTTATGACCTCTAACACCTAGTAGAAGAAGATAAGCTGGTTAGGTAAATCATCCATTTTGGAGATTTAAACTTAGAGATAAAAAGGGAAGATACCAGGCTGTCTGTGAATGCAAAGCTATAAGGTTGTGCAGATTTGAAAGCTAGATGGCAGTAGCAGTTTTTAGTATGTTTAATTAAGTTAAGGAAGCTGGCTGAGGAAGGCAGTTGGGGTGTAGAATAGATGTACCCAAAATAAATAAATAAATACATGCATACATACATACATACATACATAAAAAGCCAAAGAAGATCTGAGGTGACCCTATAGAGATAACATGAGGCTACATTAGTTCCCTTTTGCTTATGTTGAGGAATAGTGAGTGGGTAAGTATTTTGTAAAAGTTATCTCAATTGGTATTTGATGTTTTTCTCATCATTAGCTTAGGGTTGTGGGGAGGAAGATCACAGAGGTAATAGTGCTATTCTCATCACACCCTATCAAGGGTACATACTATCAGTCTGATGATGCTGACCTTAATTACCTTGCAGAGATAGTGTTGGTTTTCTCTAATGTAAAGACAGAGTGGGGAGTTATCTCCCACCTTCTTGAGGGTGGAGCATTCACATAAATTATTTGGAATTCTTCATATAACATTTGTCTATTGTCCTTTATTAGATCATTTATTTAAAACACTGTGGACCCATAGATATTTTATACTTTGGGTTAGAATTCCATTTTTCTTTTTTAAAGTTGTCATCTTTTTTTATTAACTGCACTTTTTAAACTCTCTTTTCATTCTACACTCTTTGTAAAATGTTATGCCCATTGCTTTAATGGCCATTTATACTCAATAAGATTAAAAATATCTCCTGACATCTCCAGACTACTGAAAGCTTTCTCATGGTTGTCATAATGGCGTCTCCAGTAGGCCTTGGCTAGGCCTATTGCATTCAGTCACTAGGAGGCTTCTCTGTAACAGAAGATACAGTGTTGGTGTAAGCACACAGACTGGTCCTCAGTAAATAATTGCAATGTATATATATATATGCACTGAGTCTATTGATAATTGTTTAAGGTCAATGTTGATAAGCTGGTACCAGAACAAAATTAGAAAGCGTGCACAGAACTGAGTAGTTAGGTCTGGGTCTATCACGATCGGTGATGAAGAAGTTTGTTAAATACTTAATACATTCTACACTCTATATTCTGGCAGGATGCACCTAAAGCAGCTAAAATACATCACCATCCAGAAGAATGTATAACTTGAGAGGAAACTAAAAGACCCAAAGAGCTTTCCAGTGTTCATTATCCTAATAACCTCTAATATGACTTGGGGAAATACAGCTTTACAGCAATGAGGAAAGTGAAACTTATCCAAGACTTATAGCAGAGCACTCATTTTTGTCACACCTCAAAGCCAGTCATTTTTGGAGAATTTCAACACTTCAACATCAACCTGTCCATGATGAAACATACATATTCCCTTCCTATTGAACCAGATGTTTTCCCACTCTTCCTTATCTCTGTGAGTGGCACCACAATGACAAGACAATGCCAAACATGTATCCAAATAATTTTATCATTTATAGAAGTGTTATCCTTATTGCTGCATTATTCCTTTTCCTTTAGTTGGGCACTGAGTCCTATATATTGCTTTCTATAGGTTTTCTCATTTCACCATTTTGGATTCATTTTCATCACCAGTATCCTATTTAAAACTCTCATTTTCTGTATGAAATGTACTTTGAAAATGTTCTATCACATTATCCTCATCTACTCTTTAAAAAAATTTTTTTTTGATACAGAATGTTACCTTAGTTTCAGGTATACACTGTAGTGACATGTCACAAATGCATGATCTCCTCTTTTTTTTTTTTTATGGCTGTGTAACATTCCGTTATGCATATATACCACTTCTTTATCCATTTGATGGACACTTAGGTTGCTTCCATCATTTGTCTATTGTAACTAATGCTGTAATAAACATTGGGGTATGTATACATTTTCAAATTAGTGTTTTTGTTTTCTTTGGTAAATACCTAGTAGTGGAGTTATTGAATCAGATGGCATTTCTGTTTTAATTTTTTTAAACCTTTTAAAAAATTTATTTAGAAAGAAACCAAGAGAGCATGAAAGCAGGGGAGGGTCAGTGGGAGAGGCAGAGAATCTCCAGCAGACTCTATGATGAGCACAGAGCCTCAGGTGGGGCTCAGGATCACAACATTGAGATCATGACCTGAATAGACACCAAGAGTTGGATGCTCAACTGACTGAACTACCCAGGCACCCCTTTAATTCTTTGAAGAATCTCGACTGTTTTTCACAGGAGCTGTACAAATTTATATTCCCACCAATAGTAACCAAGGGTTCCTTTTACTCCACATTTCATCAATGCTTGTTATTTCTAATCTTTCTGATTTTAGCCATTCTGTCAGGTGAAAGGTGACATATTATTGTGGTTTTGATTTGCATTTTCTTGATAATTAGCAATGTTGAGTATCTTTTCATGTGTCTGTTGGCCATTTGTATTCTTCTTTGGAAAAACTTCTATTCAGGTCTTCTGTCCACTTTTTTTTTTTTTTTAAAGATTTATTTATTTGGCAGAGAGAGATCACGAGTAAGTAGAGAGGCAGGCAGAGAGAGAGGAGGAAGCAGGCTCCCCGCTGAGCAGAGAGCCTGATGTGGGGCTGATCCCAGGACCCTGAGATCATGACCTGAGCTGAAGGCAGAGGCTTAACCCACTGAGCCACCCAGGTGCCCCTTCTGTCCACTTTTTAATTGGAATTGTGTGGTTGTGTGTCAAGTTGGATAAGTTCTTTAAATATTATTGATATTGGCCCCTTTCGGATATGTCATTTGTAAATATATTCTCCCATTCACCAGGTTGGCTTTTTGTTTTGTTGATTGTTTCCTTTGCTTTGCAGAAGCTTTTTATTTTGATGTAGTCCCAGTAGTTTATTTTTGCCTTTGTTTCCCTTGCCTCAGGAGACCTATCGTGGAAAATGTTGCTATGGGCAATGTCAGAGAAATTCCTGCCTGTGTTCTCTTCTAGGATTTTTATGGTTTCAGAACTTAACACTTAGGTCTTTAATCCATTTTGAGTTTATTTTGTGTGTGGTGTAAGAAGTGATCCAGTTCCAAGCTTTCACATATAGCTGTCCACTTTTCTCAGCATCATTTACTGAGAAGATGGTCTTTTCTGCATTGTATATTCTTGCCTTCTTTGTCATAGATTAATTGGCCTAAGTGTGGATTTATTTCTGGGCTCTCTGTTTTGTTCTGTTGATCTGTTTTGGTGCCAGTAATACACTGTTTTGATGATTACAGCTTTGGAGTACAAATCTGGAATTGGGATACCTCCAGCTTTGTTCTTTCTCAAGATTGCTTTGACTATTCGAGATCTTTTGTGGTTACATACAAATTGTAGTATTCATTCCAGTTTTGTGAAAAGTGCTGTTGTTATTTTGATAGGGATTGTACCCACATCCATTCTTGACCAAGCCCAATCTAGTCTTCACACTTGGGTCAGAAATCTTATTAAAAGCCTACATATGAATGCTTTATCTTCTGTTTTCAACCATAAATGAAATTCTCTTGGGATTAAGATAAAAATACTCTATCTTAGTTTATAAATCCTGTGTCTGTTGTTCCTGTGTTACTCTCCAACTCCTTTTAATATCACATCCTCTCTTACCCTGTCTGTTAGAACCATATCTGCCTGTTTCACCCTCTGGGATAGGCTGTGCCCTTCTGTCCATCATGGCTACGCTAGTGCCTTTGCATGAAGTCTGCTCTCTCTCCCTCCCTAGGAAATCCCTGTTATCATGCTTAAGATCTCAGTGTAGTCATCACTTGGTAGAAAGCCTTTCCTTATCTTTCAGATGACATAAACTCACTCTAATTTGCTGTAATCCTGTAACATCTTAAACACAAGCCCCTTATGTTTCTCCTTCTTAGCACTGATCACAAAGGCAATGCTACATCTATTTTGGTATTTGATTTGTGGAATGAATTTTTCTTCCACTAGACTGTAAATTTTGAGTGCAGGTTTGATATATTTTCACCCCTACTACTTAAAATAATATCTGGTACATAAAGTTTTTAAAATATTTCTTTAATCCAGAAATAAGTAAATTTCTTAATGTCCCAAATTAAGAAACAAAAGCTTAGAGGCATAAAATGCAAGATAATCAATTTGTTAAGGTAGAGACTAGAACAGTTCTAAATTTTACTCAATTATTCTCCCATCTTCTGTTCCTTTGTGATTAAAATTTAAAAACAAAGGAAGACCAAACAAAATAAAACTCAGGTATAAGACATGAAATGTATTTATAAGCCATTTCTAATGAATATGGTATTAAGTTTTCTCAGAGCTACATCATGATTGATTTATATATTTATTTTACTCCAATACATAGAATTAGCTTAAATATCGTCTTTCATTAATAGCAGTCTCATTTTTTATGAATGTCCTTTTTAAATTTGCCTACACATTTTGTTTTTAATAATATAAACACTCATGAAAACACCACCATTAAACACAGAAACTAAAATCTTACAGATGTTCCCTACCTCTATTACTTGTTTGCCACCTCACTGACATTTGATGGCAATAATTCGTTCACTTCTCTAAAATTACGTGCAGTTATCTGTGTTCACTTCATCCCAAAATGAAGAGATCCTATGGGTTCATATACTTTCTGATATTTGTTGTCAGACTCTTAATGTTTTTAATATAATAGGTATAAAATGATAACTCAGTGTGGCCTTCATTTGTATTTTATTAACCCAAAAATAGGTTTGAATCATCAGATTTTTACTTTCTATTAATTCCTTTTATTCTGAGTTGAATTGGCCACAGTTCATTCTTCTCCTTCTCCTTAGTTATTTTACTAAAAATCATGAAGAATGATAATCTTACAAATCACTCTATTGTGATAAGCTATTTTTACTTTAATGGACTATTATTTAAAGCACATATAATTTTAGAAAGTAGGAAATAGCCATTGCTAGTGATTATCATATTTTTGTATCTTTTTTTTTTTAAGGATTGGTACAGGAATGTGTTTTACAATTTGGTCCACTAGCAAGCAGGTGGAATTCTCTTAGAATAATAAACATGACCCTTAGAGGAGGAAATACAATACTCTAAATTGAGAGGAATGATTCCCTATCACAGCAAATAGGAGTGAATGTTAGTGTGTATATGTGTGTTTGTATCTGTGCCTGTTTTTATGTTTACATATGAGTAACAAAATCAATATTAAGGCAATACCCATATGTCACTTGGTCCATGTTGTGATTAACTGACACTTAGGGGCAACATATCTGTATGCTTAGTCTAAAGAGGAATTTGCAAAAGATGATCTACATCTCCCTTTTGGAAAATCTTCTTTCATGAATTATTACTAAAAACTTACATCAAAATAAGCAATCTCAAATGCAATTTTACTCACTTATCTATAATTATTTTTAGCAGATAAATGTCATTGACAATCACTTGTGGGAAATTCTGGAGATCAAGCTAATGTGCTCATACCATTGAGTAAAACTGATGCTCAGGAAGATTAGTCATGTTTATGCTGAGACCTGAAACATTAACCTACAGGTGAATATGTATTCTGATATCAGAATACCTCCTCTAAACTATTTAAATCTATACATTAGCTGAAGAAGGGGAAATTGTGTGTATGTGTGTGTGTGCGCGTGCGCTTGCCTGCATACAAAAAAATACCTTAAGTTTACACTAAAATCCAGGTTAGCATTTCCTATAAAAACCTTTTCCAGAAAGTTAGGAAATTTCAAAAGTGTCATTGGAAACCTCTAATTCCCCAGAATGCAAATACTTTATAGGAGAGGACATTGGTCAGTGTGAATTCTGGTAATCATGCATGTTGGATCAAATGTCTGCATTCCCAGCCAGTTACTAAAGTCAACTCTGATCGACAGTCCCAGGGCTGTTTAATTTTTTACCATGCCAATCATCAAGGCTTCCCTCTTTCCTCTCATTTATTTACATTAATAATGGAACCTTTAGCTGCTATGCTCAAAGTGAAATATTCTTCTCAGAGACCATTTATTGAGCCAAACTATTTTTTAGTGTCAGGTAGAGCTCAAGTCATTGACTCATTGTTTTCGTTTTCCCAGATAATATCAAACATGTGTCCCAGATCATATATAGTGAACCAGTTCAGAAAACATTCTGACTGCATTTGGTGTACAAAGTTTGATACCAGCTGCCAGAAGCTACACATTTTGATGTTGGCCAGATGTTAGGTATTTGTGCATAAAAATGATGGGGGAAAATATGCCTATTCATAGCCTGAGTTTTCTGCCAGCAACTACTCTGGAAGAGATTTTGATATCTCATTTATAGTATAATAGAATCAAATTATTAAGTGGGAAGAGTAGTTTATCCCACAAAATAGGCTCTTTGGAAGAATTATTGTAAGACTGACAAAAAAGCAATATAATTTCCAATTATCTGTGATTGATCTTTCCTCACATCTCTAAGTCCCCTCTTGCCATTCTTCATTTAAATCTATGTACTCTACTGTCAAACCTTGAGATGATATGGGGTCATTTTATCATTTTCATTAGGAAGTTATAGGAAATACAGATACATAAACAAAAATGAAAAATTGTTAGACTAGTAAATTGGGGAAAGTTTAGATGTTAAATTTTAATCATTTAAACGAAATTATAAAATATCTGAATATTTGTCCTATGTTAATTCAGTTAGGTTATTCAGACAAGGCTCCTTTATATGATGGAGTTCTCATTTGCATTTGAAACCTGAGGCAAAATTAATTTTCCTTTCAGATGGTATATAATAAAATCCTACCAGTATTGTCTTTCTTTAAATCCCTTTAGATAAGTGATCCTGGGAGCATTTCAAGCTTCTTAAAATACCTGATGGAATGAATGAAACCAAACTCTGAAGAACTAAAGATAGTCAGTTAGCACATATGTCAGTATTAAATAGCCTCAAGAAATTAAAGATCAAATGTTGAGTTTGACAGATATGAATTTCTGAGAAATATGGGGAAAACCTGGAAAGATTCCTAACTGCTTAGCATCAGAGTTAAAAAATTAAACTCCTTAAAAGACTACATTAATCATTTCTCTCTCTCTCTCTATATATATATATATAATGTAGCAAAAGATACGGAAAATGTTGTAGGCAATCTTTATTTGCTTTTGACTAAGGAGAGAAGTATGCCAACTGGGTCAGAATTAAATGGTTAATATATTCAAAAAATTTATATGTATCTACATAAAATTTTTGACAACTCTTAAATCAGGAAGTATAGAATATACGTATGCAGAGAGTGTTTGAAATTTGAGTGCACTTTGATATGGGGAATTAATTATATATTTAATGATCAATAAAGTGAGCAATCTTAAGAATGCATTTGCTTTCTAGATAATCAAATAGCATTGTCAAGCAAAAGAGGCCTGCTAGGTGATCTAGTTTAGATGGTAGAAGCTAAACATGAAAATAATTGATTACTTAAACCTCAGTTCATATATCAACCCAAAGGGGGAAAAAATGTTCAGTGAATGTAATTTTTGAATAGATATTCAGGTGGTTTTTCTGAGTTTATATCAGGTAAGGGTTGTAAATCTTATTGATTCTAGAGAAAGTGATTCTTTTCTAAAATATGCTACATGACCATGCAACCATGCTATAAGATTATTATTTTGATGCCCAGCAAATCACTCTTAAAAGCTGTTGTCTTATGCTGGTCAATCAGAGAAACGTGAAGTAAGAATATGTTTTTTTGTTAATTTTATGCAGTTACATTAAAATATTTTTTAAGATGTAGGGCAGAGCTTTTCACCATATGATTGTAGGAGAGGGTTCCGAGATCTACCATTTTGGTGGCTCTTACTAGGACCATGATTAGGTCAGCTGTCCAATACAACATATTCATTCTCATTCTGAGTGCTGAGAAGAAATTTTTTTTGTAGCGAGTACAACAAAATGGATCAATGCCTGTGGTAGCAACAGATATGGTAGATATAAATCATGTGAAAGAAATGAAAGATTTATAACAAAAATCAGATACAGAATTGAGAATGGTAAGTCATAGCAGGTAACATGAGAATTTGGTTATCCTTATACTGGTACAGGAAGATCTCCTACACAAACTGAGCTATAAATACCCAGAACCCCAATCAGCTGTAAAATCCTTACGTTCCTAGGAAGTAGCTTAGAACCTGGCACACTGCATGTTCACTGGGACCATTTTTAAATGAGAAAGAAGGGATATTTTTTTTAAATCAGTTTTTGTAAGAAAAACATTTTGTATGATTGCTCTTAGCACCATAAACAGAAAGAAAATGTAAAATATTTATACGTAAGAGAAACTTTCCATCCTATTTATTTAATACCACTCTATAGTCTCAAAATATGTAAACTCTTCCCCTCTGAAATCTCCTCCATTAGTTTAAAACAGCTGGGTGAGGTTAGGTGCTTTGAAAATGTTTTTGATTAGCATGAAGATAAAAATATGCTTTTATGACTGAAACTATGTGGTAGATGAATATGTATCATCCACCACATTATATTTTAGTCATCTCACCATAGATGTATCTGGGAATTGAATAAAGCAGAGGTCTTTGTTGTGCGATTCTCTTGTTCAGTTCAATTCAATATAATTTCCACTTTGTGGCAGTAAGTAAACTGCAGGGTAGTATCAATGGTGAATCCTTAAAAGAATGCATTCCAGGAGTATTCAATGTCAGAGCCCTTTGATGCTAAAATAGAATTTTGAGATGAATTTAAATGAAGATATGTACTGTAATAATCATTATTGAGGATCTTACCTATAAAATGTTCTTACATAACAAAACAAATGAATATGCTGGAGACTTTCAATTGTTACCTTTCTGTGTTGCCTTGAAGTAAGATTTTTATCTTGGCAACACCATAATTTGAAGTATGGTTGGATGATTTAACTTAAATTGCATAGTAAAATCTCTAAATTTTAGAAAGCTGAAATCAGAACAAGGATCTAGATTCATAAGGGATTATTTCCTTATAGGTGAGCGTACTTCAGTTAATTATAATGCTACTTACTTTATTTACTTTAGGAGGAACTCAGAAAATATTGGGCTTTACAGTTACATGTAATCAAGGAAAAGAACTATAGAAGTCAACAAAAATTGTCTCAGGACATTGCTAAGAATAGGATTAAAGGACATTTTTTCTACTGGCCCAAAGAATTGCACACTCAAAAAGTAAATGAAAGGTGCAAATTTAAATTCTAAGTGAAACATCAGTACAAAGTTTCTCTTTAAGATACTTGGGAAGAGCCATTTGGCTTTTGATGTAAGGAGGAGGACTGTAAGTAATCATTCCTATGCATGCTTTTGGAGAGGCAAGAGAAACATATCAGCAGACAAGAGAGAATTGCTAATTAAATTATATAATTCTTTTTCTTCTATTTTCTTCTCTCAGGCCTCCAAAAGATTGGTAAAATAATAGTACTATGATAGAACTAATAAAACTTGGTAATTTATTGGTGGTAAGGATCAAGAAAGAGGGATTGAAGGATAGCTGAGCTCTTCCTGATTTAGGTGACAGGTATATGAGTGGAAGGGAGGTGTATGAAGGTATCACTTATAAAAATAAAAGTTGAGGAAAGAATTTGAATTTGTAATTAATGAGATAGCTATTTGAGAACATGGTGCTAGGGCTCAAAACAAAAAACAAAACAAAACAAAAAAACAAAGAAACAAAAGTTAAATTTATAAGAGAATCAGGGGCGCCTGGGTGGCTCAGTGGGTTAAAGCCTCTGCCTTTGGCTCAGGTCCTAGGATCGAGCCCCGAGCCCCGCATCAGGCTCTCTGCTTAGCAGGGAGCCTGCCTCCTCCTCTCTCTCTCTCTACCTGCCTCTCTGTCTACTTGTGATCTGTCAAATAAATAAATAAAATCTTTAAGAAAATTATGAGAATCATTCACAAAGCAAAAGTAAGCAAAGCTATGAATTTTGGACAGGTTTTCTTCCTTAGGAGGAAGAAAAAATAGGCCATAAGTTATGTGTCTGAGGACACCTACATTTAGGATGTTGAAAGTTAAAGAGAAAGCAGAGATATGGTAAGTAGACAAGGCAGTGGGTATTGAGGAAAAACCAGAAGAAGCAATGGAAGATTCAACTTAAAGGAAATACTCAAGAAATGGAATTAGGTGATTAATAAAAGACTGAGGGGATGGATCAGAAGGAGAAAGGGACTGAAAAAGAAGAAAAGGAGGATCAGTCATGGAGCAAAGTGCTGGGGAAGCATGAAGTGAATATGCCAAGGTGTGAGACTAGCCCACTCTTTACTCTGATGATGGGCTGTAGCAGATGCACAGTACTAGGCTAGAAGAAAATATGGGGTAGAAAGGGACATTGACGGCATTCTGTTTTTTCTTTTGATGAGGACTGAAAAAAGAAAAGGTTTGTAAATGTGATAGAGTATGAGAAGGTGTAAGTGAGGGATGATGGGGAGCTTTCATGTGAAGATGAAGGGCATATGGAGGTCCTGGGAATTTGCTTAGGTTCCTAAATTTCTTGAGCAACATTGGACAGGCTGGGAGCAGGTCCAGTAAACATGAGACCAGTGTGATAGGAGAATAGAGGCCTAAGAAAATCAAAACTCAGTTAAATAGTCATAAAATTGCTATGAGAGATGGAGGTAGAGGAAAAGAGGGCAGCAGAGGGGGATGATCAGCCCCCACCAAGGTGAGTGATATCTGAGCACTGGAGTGGTCCTGCCTTCTTTCTGTCTTCATTAAGCATTAGCTGTTGGACCTGCAACAACACACTAAACAGGGTGTTGAACGCTCTTCTTCTCCCACCTGGTGAGGGGAAGTGTTGATTCCTCCAAAGAGTCACTTTAATCTCATTTTTTTTTTCTTATGTGGATCTAATTAAAAAAAAATATGAGAAATGGGGTCCAAAAAATTTCCCCTGTTGATAGGAAGAAAAAAAAAACTGAAATGATGCAATCACTATTTTTCTCCAGGGTAGAGGTCTAACCTCCTGCTAAAGATAGTCACAAACTTCCAAGCTGATAGAACTTTCTAATTTTTAGAAGTAATTTCATTCATACATCTAGACTCGAAGTTTTCTTAAAATGCCTGAGGGGAAAAACTACAATTTTTTGTTTTTCCCCTGACAGACTATTTCATTTTTATTGGCTTCATGATTTGGGGAATATTTGATAACAAGGCAGAACTCAAAGGGGTGAACTTTATTACACTCATTTATTTTGGTCCAGGGTCAAAAAGAGTTGAAACATTTATCTCCGTAGTGAATACTCTACACACACTCCTACTATGGACACGGACTCATGGTCACACGTAAAAACTTTCACACTTCTGAAGAAAAAAATTTGCTTAAGAGCATGTCTACTAAACCACTGGGCCACATTTTTTTTTGTTTGTTTGGTTTTGTTTTTTAATTAGTAGAAACACTAGTAAGACATGATATAGTAGAAGGTAGCTAGAAATTTTAAAGCCCTCTGAAATAATATTAAAATTAATTTAAAAATCAGCCTTAAGAATCACTTGTAGCACAAAGGAGACCTTTAGAAATAGAAGAGTCAAAAATTTTCAGTTTATAGATTAGGAAACAAAGACCAGTGAAAATAAATCATTTGTTGATTGTTGAAAAAAATTGTAACTAGAATCCACATCTTTCCAAAGTAAGGCTCTTTCTCTAAGCTCCCACCCAAACTGATGATAATTAGACATTATTAATAATAAAGAATAAAGAACAGTGTCAAACTAATTACAAACCTTTATGAGCAAAACCAAAATCCACAGTTATAATAATCTTTATGTAAATTGGAGCCAGTATCCAGGATTACTTAACTTTTGTTATTTCTGTTCTCATCAACTGCATCCTTCTTGAGCATACCAAAAGTCCATCAGTTTGACTGATTTTATTCTCATCTTTGCATGGGTAGCTGAATTTAATTTTGTGTTTTCTGTAACTATTATATCAAAGCTAGTTAAATTCTATCCTCAGAGCTTTTTAAAAAAAACATATATGCCAAAATTTGAAAGCCTTTTAATTTGCTATAATCTCTTTTTTCTTGTTTTTCTATAAGAGGAACAGAATAAACCCTTAGTAAACTGCTACAGTGTTCCAGACCCTGTGCTCAGCCCTTTGCTTATGCTTATTATTTTTAACTCTGGTATTCTTTTATTCCATTTTCCAGTCAGGAGGACAGGACAGTCAGATTATTAAACTTATTCCAAATAATATAGATAGTAAAGTGGCACAAAGGTTTTCACCAGGTCGTTTTTATTACAAAGCCCGTTCTTTTTCTTTTTTTCTTTTTATAGACTAACTCTTCCCACATGGCCCATAATCTCCTTAATTCAATGCTAATTATGTAATATTTCCTAGCTCCAATTTCTTTCAACTATAAATATTCTCTTCAACTCCCCAAATATGCTTCCTTTATCAACATATGATCAGTGTGATATATTATTTGGCACTTCTATTCCCTGAGGAATATTTTGCTCTCTTTCCCAGTGGCACAAATATCCCTTGATTTCTGAAATTATATTGCTTTTTGTTTCTTGAAGTAACATCTTGCAGAGCACTATTATTTGACACTAAGTTTTAACAATAAAATATCGCCTTAGATAATGTATGGGGATTATACCAGAAACCCAGAGAACTTGCTTTGTCATTGCATGACAAACCCATGAGTGGCCAAGATTTTACTGCAGTGAACCAGTGGCTCCTCCGTCAGTAAAATAAGTTGACTTTTTCTTTTATGGAAATTTTGTATTTCTGAATTATTTAGCATATACTTAAGGGCATTCTTGTTGATGGAACATCACCAAATATTTGTAAAATGGAGAGACCTATTTAACAGGTGAATTAACCAATTAAGGAAATTATATGTATGTTTGGGGTCAAAATAAATTACAACCAACTCAGATGCAAAGGCTTTTGATTCTTTTTTAACTGTTCTTTACTCAAAAATCCAATAATAGATTAATAAAGATACACATGTAAACCTGAAGTGACAGTTTCAGGCCAACTACATGTTATCAAAGACATTATATACATTATATACAAATAGTAGAAATCAAAGATGTGATATCTCTACGTACTGGTTTGACATCTTTTCCCAATGAGACAATAAAAGGAAGTTGTCAGTTAATTTTTTTTTAGGATGTTAATTTAAGAATAGATACTACTAGATTGATTTAAGAGGTCTAGAACCAATTTTTTTCCCTTGGCATTAAGCTCTTTCTCTCTGTCTCCCTCTCTATCTCCCTCTCTCCTTTCTCAGATTTCATCCTTTTCCAATCCATATCAGGGATTTGACACTCTGTCTTGAGACAAATAGAATCCTCATGCTGAAAGTACTATTTTATAAGCGACCAAATACAGAATAGCAGATCTGGGATAGATTGACAATCATAATAACAACTATCATCCTCTAAAGCTGTTTTCTGCTACTTAAAGGGGCAGTATCCATTACAGAAAGAATATTCTTTAAAGTATGACTCCACTGGAAAAATTCTTTTGCTATTGTGATTGTTGCAAATATAAACATATTGCCTTTGGCCCTTTGAAATGAAAGCAGCTTCATTTCACTTAAGAAGGCTATAGGAGCACATTTAAATTGGTAACATTTGAATCCATGTGTAGTTAAATCTTTCAGGGAAAAAGAAAAGTTATTCATCTCCATTTCCACTACATTAATCTTAAGCCTGGATTTTCTACCCTCCATTCCTAGTACAAAGCCCTATTTGTGTCTCTGTACTTCATATATAGTATTCAGATTTACAGAATAAGAACTCAAACTTCATCGTGGTCATATTTCCCTTGTTCACAAATTTCCATTCATATCTAATAGATTAGCAGATAAAACATAAATCTATTAGCTTGGCACTCAATGGATTAACACGCACTGATTTGGCAAAAGCAATTTCCTTATTTCTTTCCTTTCAGACATGGAAGTCTGAACAACAACAACAACAACAAAAAAAACTGTGAGAAAATGAAAACTGAACAATTCCCCCTTAATCTTTGCATTCAGCATCTAGGCTGATAATTCTCAAGTTTACATTTATAGGACAGATCTCTCTACTTTATTCTGGACCTAAATATTTAACTGCCTAATTGGAACCTGCACTTGGATATGTAATAGGCATCTCAAAATGAACTTGTCTAAAACTGAACTCCTGATCTCTCCCCATACCAACCCTATCACTGATTTTCTTCATTGTCACTGACAACTCGATTCTATCTGTTGAGGCAAGTGATGTCACCTTTGCCTTTTTTCCTTTCTCACACCAGTTGCAACAATAAATCCTATTGGCTCTACTTCAAAATAAATCCAGAAGTCAACTGCTGCTCACCATCTTCAATTGGCAACCCACACTGGTCAAAGCCACATCATCTCTCCCCTGGATGAACACATTAACTTTTGTGCTGGTCTTCATCTTTTTCCCTCAAACCTACTCTCAATTCTACAGCCAGTCTTTGCTATTACCTGCAAGACCGTATGTGGTCTGCACCTCCTGTTAGTTCTCTGACCTCATCCTTTATGACTTCCTTCTTGTTCTCACAGCTCCAGTCTCATGGATTTTCTTTCTGTTCTTCTAATACACAAGGCACCTTACTGCCTCAGGGCCTCAAATGATCTGCTTTCACTATTCTGTTGTCACATTCCCTAAATTCTGTTTCAATGATTTTTTTTAAGTTTTGTTATTTTAAAGCTTCTAAATATTTGAATCAGCATTAAATATTTTTTTTCATTTTTTGAGTATTGCTCTAGGTGATAAAAGCTATTCATTTTCCTCCAAGCTTTCCTTTAGATAAATCTCATAAATTTTTAGTGTTTTATATTCATTATCTTTTTTTTTGGATTTTCTATGATGTTTTATATTAACCTCAAAACCAGGAATTTTCTTAAAAATATAGTATTAAATTTTATAGTTAGTATAAAATTTTGTTTTCTGGTTATACTATTTTCTTTTTTATTGACCTATGGTCACAGTATAATTTCTGTATTTCTTTTTTCTTGATAGATATTGAAGCTTTATTTTTGGTCAAATATATGTTCACCTTTTATTAATATGCTCTGAAAAGAAATTATAACATCAAATTTTGGAGTACAAGTTTTCTATATGTATCAAACTTTATAAGATATATATACACACATATATAAATATACAAATACATCAGTCTATACATATTTATGTGCATATATAAATCAATTAATACTACATTATTATTATCTGTTATTTTCCCTGTGATTTTCTAAAAGAAAGAATTAAAATAAAATCTGGGATTCTTGGGGTGCCTGGGTGGCTCAGTGGGTTAAGCTGCTGCCTTCAGCTCAGGTCATGATCTCAGGGTCCCGCATCGGGCTCTCTGCTCAGCAGGGAGCCTGCTTCCCTCTCTCTCTCTCTCTCTCTCTCTCTGCCTGCCTCTCTATCTACTTGTGATCTCTCTCTGTCAAATAAAAAAAAAAAAAATCCTACATATTAGCGATGAAGAAATTTAAAAAAAAAATCTGGGATTCTTTTTCTCCTTTCATAGTCTAAAGATTTATTATGTGATACTATTTTGGTCAATTTTATCTGTTTTTATTTCTTCTGATACAGCTCCAGAATTCCATACATTCATTTACTTGAGTATTTTTGCCTATTTTTCCCATTTCAAAGAATGCTTTTTGTATAGATCTTGGGTATATTTTTATATAGAATTTTTCATTATAGACTAATATGAATTTCTCTGGATGATTTTAGTTCATTTAAACTTACTTGCTTTTTGGGGCACATGGGTGGCTCAGTCATTAAGCATCCACCTTTGGCTCAGGTCATGAGCCCAGTGTCCTGAGATCAAGCCCTACAACTGGCTCCCTGCCCGGTGGACAGCTGCCTCTCCCTCTCCCTCTCCCCCTGCTTGTGTGCCCTCTCCAACTGTCTCTGTCAAATAAATAAATAAAATCTTTAAAAAAAATTTGTTTTTCCAGTATGTTTTCATATTTTTAATGTAATGTTATATTTTTTTAAAGCTGTATGTTTGTTTATTTTTAATATGTAGATTTTCCTGATATTTAGGAAGGGTTGCTTTTTATTATAGCGGTCATCTTTAATTTGAAACCGTAGTCTTTTATTGCATATCATGAAAAAAATATATTACTATATTTTCTCTACTACTTTCTCTCTTCCCTCTTATCTACATCTGATTTTACTCACTAGTACTATTTTTATTATTTAGCTTTTCATCCCCAATGATATTTTCAATGATATCACTTAATTTTTAGCTATATTGGATAAGGTAATTGAAATTACTCTACTTCCATCTTTTTTACATTTTCTTTTAATCGTTTTTTCATTGTGAGGCCAATCACTTTAACTTTTTTTCCTCACCTTAGACCTTATATAGATCTTAGATTTTATTCCACAGTTTCATATATTTAATGCTCATAACCTCATCTTTTACAAAATCTCTTGAGATTTTCCACAGTTCACTGAAGTTCTTCTTATGATTTACTTAAGAAGTACTCTTGGGAAAAATATATTTTCAAGGTTTATGTATGTATGTTAAAGCTTCCTAGTTGAAGAGTGTGTTTTCCCTACATAAAATCCATAGACCCACTTTCTTCTCTTGAGTGCCTTGTAACTTTCCTGCTATATCTTCCAGGATACAAGGTGTTTTTTTTGGTTTTGGTTTTGGTTTTTTTTTAGGTTTTATTTATTTATTTGACAGAGATCACAAGTAGTAGGCAGAGAGGAAGACAGAGAGAGAGAGAGAGGAGGAAGCAGACTCCCTGCTGAGCAGAGAGCCCGATGCGGGGCTCGATCTCAGGACCCTGGGATCACGACCTGAGCCAGAGGCAGAGGCTTTAACACACTGAGCCACACAGGCGCCCCCAGGATACAAGTTTTAAGGAAGTTTGAGGCTAGTCTAATTCTGTTTTTCTTCATAAAAGACTTGATCTTTTGGCTTTGCTTCCCAAAGAATTCTTTTCTTACCTTTAACATTTAGGATATACATTGATATTGACAATTCTGTGTCAATTTTCCTCACTCCACATAGTATCCTTTTGATACGTAAATTTAAGATAGTTTTGATTTCAGAGAAGTTTTCTTGATTTATAATTTCAAGTATTCTATCTCTATTTTGGGGCGGGGGGTGGGTGGAATGAAGACCTAAGCAACTAGGCTTCTCCTTGTTAAATCCTCTAATTCTTATTTCCTATTTAAGAGCTTAACACTTTATTTCAAATTGATTTTGATTAATTTTGTCAACTATATCCACCATTACCTTTACCAAGTTTTCCACAGTCTCAATTATTTCTTAGACTTTTTCCATTTTCTGTTTCTCCTCTGTGCTTTGAGGATTTCTACCAACTCTTATGCCATTACCTTCTGCTGTCTTTTCTGAGTTCCCATTTTGTTCTGTGGTCATAATAATCAAAATCCCAGTAAGAAACAGGTGATCTACTCAAATGAGACAACACTAATGAGGCAAGTTTAATAAAAGGATTATTGCAGCAAGTGCATAAACATGGTGAAGCACCTAGAGCTGGCAACAGTGGAAAACATATTATCTTTTGGAGGCCTCAAGGGAAGAAAAAATTACTGGGAGCCAAAGGAAATGGCAGTTGCTGTAAGAGATGGTTACTTATCAGGAACTATAACATGTAATGGAGGAACACAGCACACCAGTGTCCTGGTGGGAAGAAAGCTGAGGAACAGATGTCCTGACCTATATCTTTTACCCCTAGATCTGTGTCAGTTACTCCCACCAACCCAATTGACCAAAGTCAATCTGGAGGAGTTAAAAGAGAATGCCTGAGGAGGTTCACAATGACCAGCCTCCGTAAATTCCTAGCAAATCAGAGAAGAAGGAAACATGTATCAGGAACAAATAGTAAATATCTAACACAGGGCCATTCTTAAATTTTAGGTAAAATATTTTTTGCTCTATTTCTTCTTCTCCTAGTATTTTGTTGCACTACATTAATTCCTGCATTAATTCCTTTTTGTTAATTATCATACTGAATGAGTTTAGGTAGAGGATGGAGATAGAGGATGGAGATAGTACCATGTTTCAGGTTGAACTGTAGGAAATTGCTATCTTTACAGGTCCAAATTGATGAACATAGTTAATATGATACAACATATAGAGGTTAATTATTTTTCACAATCTTTTCCTTCAGGTATACATATATTTGCAAGTGTGTCTTGGCATTGTACCTCCTATTGGAACTTGGTTTTCTTTTCTTTTTTTTTTCCCCCCAATTTTTTTTTTCAACTGTGTTATGTTAGTCACCATAGAGTACATCACTAATTTTTGATGTAGTGTTCCACAACTCATTGTATATGTATAGCACCCAGTGCTCCATGCAATACATTCTCTCGTTAATACCCACCACCAGGCCAACCCATCCCCCCATGCCCCTCCCCTCTAAAATCCTCATTTTATTTCTCAGAGTCCACAGTCTCTCAAAGCTCATCTCTCCTTCTGATTTCTCCCCTTTCATTATTCCCTTCTCCTAATGTCCTCCATGATATTTCTTATGTTCTACAAGTGAAATCATATGGTAATTGATTTTCTCTGTTTGACTTATTTCACTCTGCATAAACTCCAGTCCCATCCATGCTGATATGAAAGTTGGTTATTTATCTTTTTTTTTTAATATTTTATTTATTTGACAGAGAGAAATCACAACTAGGCAGAGAGGCAGGCAGAGAGAGAGGAGGAAGCAGGCTCCCTGCAGAGCAGAAAGCCCGATGCGGGGCTCAAACCCAGGACCCTGGGATCATGAGCTGAGCCGAAAGCAGAGGCTTTAACCCACTGAGCCACCCAGGTGCCCGGGTATTTATCTTTTTTGATGGCTGAGTAATATTCCATCAATTTTCTTTTTCAAACCATACTGGGTCCATTGGCTTCTGCTGCAGCACTCTCTCCACAGTGCATCAACCTGCAACTGCAAACAAAGGTGCGTTTTGCATCTGACAGTGTCCCCTTCACTTTTAGGAAACATTTTAAAAATCTTCCTAGTGCTTTTCATCATTAAATCTCAGAAAGAATTCAACAAAAATATGCACCCACTGCTGAAATCTCCATCCCAATTTCTTATATTTACTTCTTCCCCTTCTAATCCTGGTAAGTTTCAACTGCTTTTAAAGTTTGTAGACTTATTTGTTATGGTCTGAGAATGACACTTATCTTTTGTTCTTCCAAAACAGGAAAATTATGTTTATGCTGCTACATCCATACCACAAATAAATATTTATCACGTACATGTTAAGTGCAATGCCTAAGTATTCATGATTCAACAAAACAAAGATTCTTTATTAATGAATCTTATATTCTGTACAGATAGAATTGATCAATAAGTAAAGGATTTATTATAGGTAGATGGGGAGAATAGTTTGTTATTCAGACCATCATTTTGCTAGGCTGTAAAAAGACTATGTAACAAACTACACCTAAACATGAAGTATTAAATTAATAATATTTTATTGTTCTAGAGTTACACTTGGGTTGAAAGTTGGCTCACCTGGATGCACTGATAACTTTGGGTAGGATTGCTCCTGTTAGAATTGGTACAGGGTTGGAGAAGGGTGTCCGCAAGTCTATGCTAGGCTGAACTTGGGCCTTGGCTGTACTTAACAAGTCTATCCTCTTCCTAAAATTAGCAAATTAATCCCGGCTTCCCCTCCTCTTTTGTTTGTTTCCTG
Source organism: Meles meles (assembly GCF_922984935.1). Lineage (NCBI taxonomy): Eukaryota > Metazoa > Chordata > Mammalia > Carnivora > Mustelidae > Meles > Meles meles. The sequence goes on from NC_060070.1 coordinate 39,315,469, forward strand.
GCAATGGCAGAGGCACAAACATGCAAATAGAAATATAAAATATAAATATATAAAAAGAAATATAAAAGAGGTTTTGACTCAGAACTGGCAGATGGTCATCTTTATCCACTCTATAAAGACTTAGTGCAGAGAATAAGTTGATTTTACTCTAGAGAAATTTCAAGAGAATTAGTGTGTGAAATTTCTTTTAACGCATTTTCCATGAAGGATAAAGTGCCTCTAACATTTAAACAGTTCTCATAGAGTTGCGCTTAACTTCTAAACTCTGTGGTTTGTTCCATCTACTGAACTTATTAGTATCTCAGGTGGCTTTGTTAAAACCTCATGAAATCTGTCTTTGCTCTATAATTTTGTCAACTGGGACACTGTAAAAAATAAACAAACAAAACACAACAACCCCCGAACTGTCATAAAGAGACAAAAAAATTCACTAATGATTCTTCTTGGTCAGTCCCACAGAGCACTTAGTTCTGGTCAGAAAAGATAAAGGAAACTGTCATTACCCACTATAAAGGTTAAAAAAGATGGTATGTGCACATATGTATATGAATATGAAATATGTATAAAATTTCCATTATGGAAGCATTTGACATTACAGTAAAAGACTAAAAAGCTTAAAATGCCCATTAAAATGTAGAGAAGATTTCTCTTAGATGGGCAAAGAATACATATAAAAGAAACTACAGGTCCTATCACACATTTAATTTGGAGACTATGGGGAATTCCACTGGGAGTGTGAAATAGCATAGAATAAAAAATCATGTTCTTATGGAAATTTGTCATTGTGCTGCTTTTAAATTTAAACATTTTATCTTTTGTCAAATAACCTATGATTGTTTTTCTATTGGATTTTATTGTTAATTACCTCCATGCTGTTTCACAACATGCATATCCTTAGGATCTTCCCTCTTTCAGACACCTTTCTTTTCATACTCGCTTTAATTCATGTGCATCTATTACAGGAAGTGAGCCATAACACCCTGTAATCTACATGGAATTGTAAAGCTATGGCTTTAGGAATTCTCTGGAAATCAAAACAGCTTCAAGGTTGCCTATCTGTATTTCAACAATGAAGTTTGGAGACGTAGGTTTGTTTTTGTTTTATTTTGTTTTGTGTTAGTATTTTTAAAGTAACAAATATGCATTATTACCTATATGCATTTGTATAAACATATCATTAATAATTCCATGAAAAGTTGTTTCCAATATAGCTTAGTACACTTCTCTGTTAACTCTGCAGCACATGCATATACACACACATCTCCAATAAATAGTAATAGCTTACTTTTCCACATGAAATAGATAAGTTCTTAAAATAATAAAACCAAGAGTCCTGGAGTAAAGCCAATAAGTACTCTCTGGATACTCCCCCTATTAGATTATTCTTAAATCTTATGTGCTGTTTCACCTGAGACACAATATCTTCTTCTGTGAAATAAATGGGCCTAATTCTTTTCCAGTTTTAAAATTCCTAAAATAAAGAATTTTGAAACATACACACACGTGCACACATGTGCATACACACACAGAAACAACTGTAGTCAGATACTTAATTTCTACTATGCAAACATTACTTTACTCTTAATCCACACCCAGACAAGTCCTCAGTGATGTTCCTGTTTTAAAAGGTCCACTTACAGCCTTTAGATCCAAAGACTACAGTCTTTCTACTTATCTTAACAATCAGATATTTATTTCCAACATCTCACTTTTTTTTTCTTTTTAAGAAACATCTCTTGAGCAATATTTCTATAATTTTAAAATACTCAATGTTCTTAGATTAAAACATTAATTACATTAAAATGAAGAAAAAGGAAAATTGTTTCTGATGATAGTGAAGCTTAAAATACTAAAGAAACATTTAATAAACCAGCATGGAGTAGTTTTGAATCTATTGCAATGTAATTAAGCAATGATCTTGAATCATGCAATGTTTACCGTAGGTGTTAACTTCACAGTAGAGCAACTAAGGCAATGTCTGTAGCACAATTAACCTGAATGTAAGCTATGCAATTAGAAGGCTGTTTGTAGTATTATATTAGCATGGTTACAACCATTCTGGGGGTTTTCTTTAAGTTCTAATTACTGATTCATGTGATATCAATAATAACTAAATTTATTGCCTCTGTAAGAAATGACACCTAGAATGTGTCTACATGTGTTCTTTTAAATGAATTAAACATTTCTGTTACTTTTTAGAGCAATTAACTATAATTATGTAATTTACTTTTAGTGTAATGCAGTGGCTTTGTTTTTCCTATTTTGGCTTATAGGGAATTTCTGTTTAGAGTTTATTTGTGAAAAGAATGTTACAAACACACTAAAATTTTAATAGTGACTTTTTTATATCAAAGTTTTAAAAAAACATTAAATACAAATAATAATAATAAAAACAAAAAACAGGGAATGCCAAAGCATTAATTGGTTTTTATAAAATGGAGAGCCATTACTGTGATTTTTTTTTTCTTCATTTTTCTTGGATTGACCTTGTTCTTATTTAACACCTGATAGGAAATTCTGGAAGGCAATTTCTTGCCTTTTTCACAAGGGAAGACATATCATTTTTTTTTTTCTTTTGGCAATGACCTTGATCTCTATGCCCAATGAAGGCAGATAAACATTTAAGTGACTGGTTTAAATCCAGTAGCTCATGTGTGTCACTACTCCTCTCACAAACTGCTGAAAGCAAGGATTATCTTTAAAATATTAAAGTTAAAAACCCAACAAAACAATATGAAGAATTGAGAATATGTAACCTATACCTAAACTGTCCAAGGACAGAAAATCCATAAGGAGCAAAACAGGAATAAACAAGGATGGGGGGACTTTTGGTCAGAAGATAATGGTGATGGTAGAAAGCATCAAAAATATGTACTTAAATTAATCACAACCACAACTTTGAAATTATCTTTAAAGCAAGAAAAAACTTTATTTATGTGTCCAAAGTAGAAGCTTCTGATTTTGACTACTTAGAGACCAGAACCTCTTTGTTTCAATTATTACGGATAAGGGGCTCTGAAATGGACATGAAAGCCATTCCTCCTCCCTTGTTTTGACTCTTAATATACCTTTCTCTGTGTCTGTTTATATTCACAATTTGAATGACAAGATTACAGCATAAAATAGCAACTGTAATAGTTCTCAAAGCATACCAACAAATCCAAAGGTTTACTATAATTTCAGGGCTCAATTGCAACTAGTTTTGTCTTGGCTCAATAAGGACTGTCAACTATGAAAACCTGACAGTTAACAATTGTACATTTCAAGATGATAACACACAGAAGTTTTGTTAAGTTTAAATATGAATATATGTTTATTTATGTTAAGATATAAAAGCCAACAAACTACAACACAAAGTAAGAATCTTGAGAATGTAAAGCGGTGGCCTTGGGCTCAGTTGTTTAAATGGATCTGAATGTAAATTCTGGGACATGCACATGCAAACTTCCAACGGGAAATCAGAACACAGATTTCTGTTCTCATTATGTCATCTTTTAAGTACACTTGGAAACTAGAACACAGATTTTTATGCCATGAGGATGTATGTTATATACATTTGGGATCTAAAAGCTACTTCTCCAAGTGCCTCAATTCAGACAGAGGGATTTGATTCTAGAGCTAATTATAGGAAGCTGTGGGTTTAGACACTTTTCTGAATGCAGAATGAGGGTTCAAAAATAGGTGTTTAATCAGTAAATGAGCCACAATATTAAAACTATGCATGCCCATTCATACCTCAGGTTTAGAAGCCCATAGATGTGCATAAATATCTGTGTATACAAGGGGGCTGCTAACCATGGGATGCTGCCTGTTTTTGTAAAGAAAGTTTTATTGGAACACAGCCATGCTTATTCATTTATGCGCTGTCTATGGCTGCTTTTGTGCTCTAAAGGCAGAGTTCAGTAGTTGCAATACTGTGTAGCCCACAAAGCTGAAAATACTATCTGCCTCTTTATAGAGAAAGTTTGCTAATCTGTGGTCTATGCTGTTTTGTTTAGGCATTTTATTTTTTTTACATTTTTTTAATTTGAAAATTTTTAAAGATATTATTTATTTGTCAGAGAGAGAGAGAAAGAGAGAGCAAGCACGAGTGCACACACACTGAGCAGGGAGCCTGACGCAGGCTCCATCCCAGAACCCTGGGATCATGACCTGAGCCAAAGCAGACTCTAACCATACCTGAGCCTCCAAGGGCCCCTTGTTTTAACTTTTTAAAGAGTATAAAAATTTTCATTTACTAGTTTTTTTTCATGAATCTGTAATACATTCTTCTCTTAGCAGCAGTTAGTCTTCAACCCAGTATCTTAAGCAAGGAAGTGAATTTCACAACCATGTTATTGCTCTTTCCATACCCTTTCCCCAGGTGTAGTGAAATCAGTCACAGGAAAGAGAATTTTTCAGAGTCTTTCGTACGTTAAACTGGTCCTAATTTTTAGAGAAATCATTACAGGACTTTCTATGTGCTAATTACCCTTTTTGGTTATTAATAACTTTTCATAACCTCTCCTGTAAGAATATGGGTGATTTTTAATTTTTTAAAAAAAATTTTTATTTAGAATTTGGGTAATTTCTTTTTTTTTTAATAGATTTTATTTATTTACTTGACAGAGACAGACAGAGATCACAAGCAGGCATAGAGGCAGGCAGAGAGAGAGGGGGAAGCAGGCTCCCCGCCAAGCAGAGAGCCTGATGCGGGGCTCAATCCCAGGACCCTGAGACCATGACCTGAGCTGAAGGCAGAGGCTTAACCCACTGAGCCACCCAGGCACCCCTAGAATTTGGGTAATTTCTAATGAGCAAGTGGGATTCTGGTAAACTTGATCACATTTACAAATAACGTTAGATCAGGGCTAGCTTAAGCAAAACATAAATGCATTAGAAAGATACATAAAATCAAGGAAAGTCCTAAATGACCAGATCATGTAAACAATATACAGACCTTTCCAAGGAACTCAGCAAACAGTGGGATTTTGTGAACCATTCCAGTAGGACATTGCTGTTGAATACTCCAATTGCATTCTCTCAGTTTCTACTTGAGATTCAAATCCCTGAGAGACCAATCCATTTGCCTATGTGAGGTCATATGTTGAACTAGACAAAATTTGTTCATAATTAATAGCCACACAAAAGTCACGGTGAGAGGCATTTTATAAAATTAGAAATGGTATGAAGAACTAAACAAAAGACCTTCATGAAGGCGTCTAAGCAAAGGGAAGAACATGCTTAAAGCTGTAAATTGAGTGAAAACACAGGATCTACTATGAAAACAGTGAGGAGTACTCAAAGGCTAGAACTATAAATATTTGGAAATTGAGTAGTAGGCCTGACAAAACAGAAACTAGAACTTTCATTTAGAAGTAAGTTCACGCCTTTGTGGACATATAATCTCATTATAAAGTGTGAAAGTAGCCACAGACCATATGTAATGTACAAATGGGCATGGCAAGCTTTCAGTATAACTTTATTTACAAAAACACGTTCTACATTTGATTTTACCCATAACCCATAGTTTGCTGACCCCTCTTCTAGGTCTCTGGTTGCTAGAGGAGATGTGATGTATGCCAAAGGTTATTCAAGATAAATCCCTAGAATATGGAGGAACGTTAGAGGTTTTCATTTGTATTTTTCTTATCTCTTAACAATTCCAGTTGTATATGTACATTATATCAAATATATTGGTAGAATAATAGGACTCTAATTTAATTATAAATACATGCTTTTTTGTTCAGTATTTTACTAGTGTAGGTATATGACCAAAAAAACTCATATATGTATATACACACACATGCAACCGTTCTAGGCAATAGAGAATAACTGAATAATTGTACATTTTTTTAATCAGTGAAGGAACTTAATCAGATTTGTTTTTCAGAAGGATAATTTTGTGGGCTGTATTTTCATTATATTTAATTTCTTTACCAGGAATGCAGCTTTCATTTTCTTAGTTCAGAAGATTTTGTAATGTGGTTTCTTATGTCTTTGACTATTTTAGTTTTAGCAAATACATTTTCTGATAGTTATACCAAATTAAAGCCATAAAAAACATCAGTATTACAGAAAATAATGATACCAAAAAATGATAAAGAATTTTACTAACTTGATGAGATCTTGTTGACCAAAACAATTCAGTGCAGTTTTGGTTTCAGTCGGAGAAAACTATGAGATCACCGAGTAGAGCAAGTTTAATTCTCATGATAGACAGGTTGAAGTGCTTAAATGGCCAAATCCTGGAACTACTACTTACAAGGGAATATAAAAGGGATGACATGGAATAAGTCACAATTTAATACAGTGGAGAAGATGCATTTTAAAATTTAAGTCAAGAGTTCTTCCTATTAGAATGGAACACACATTTCAGAATTAATATAGTACAATAAAGACAACAGGAAAGAGATTGTCATGCTAAAAACAGCAGTGAGACTAAGGAAACAGATTCATCAATTATGGTTTTAACAGAAGAATATATAGTTCCTGGAAAACAATGCAGAGAAACATTTTCTATAGACATCTATTGGGGAAACCTCACTCACAAAGGAAAAGAAAATCAAGCATTCACATTTTTCATAACCAAATCCCA